>NC_079207.1:24128276-24378276 GCF_026745355.1 Beta vulgaris subsp. vulgaris | reverse complement strand
TAGACTTAGACAAAGATGCCCTTAACATATACATCAAAAAACATAGATCAAGTGACATCAATCCTACTTACTCATGGCATTGTCGTTTAGGACATATAAAGGTGAAACGCATTCAGAAGTTACATAAGGATGGACATCTAACATCCTTTGACTTTGAGACATTTGATGTGTGTGAATCCTGTTTAATTGGTAAAATGACAAAGTCACCTTTTACTGAAAAGGGTGAAAGGGCCAGTATCTATTGGGCCTAATACATACTGATGTGTATGGACCAATGAGCACAAATGCTATGGAAGGGTTTGGTACTTCATCAGTTTTACTGACGATTTAAGTAGATATGGATATGTCTATTTAATGAAGCATAAGTCAGAATCATTTGAAAAGTTCAAAGAATTCTAGAATGAAGTCTAAAACCAGCTTGGCTAGACGATCAAAGCACTACAATCCGATAGTGCTGGTGAATATTTGAGCCAAGAGTTTAGTAATCACTTGAAGAGTTGTGGAATTCTTTCACAACTAACTCCGCCTAGAACACCTCAGTTAAATGGTGTATCTGAAAGGAGGAGCCGAACTTTACTTGATATGGTTCGGTCTATGATGAGTTTTGCTAATCTTCCAGTATCCTTCTGGGCATATGCTCTCAAAACTCCTGCTTTTACACTTAATAGAGCTCCATCAAAGGAAGTAGAAGAGACACCATATGAGATATAGAGCGAAAGAGTTCCAAGATTGTCTTTTCTACGTATTTAGGGTTGTGAGGTCTATTTAAAATGTTTACTTTCAGGCACGTGTTTCTTTGTAGGTTATCCCAAAAAAGCCAGGGTTATTACTTCTACCATCGAACTAACGGCAAATTGTTTGTTGCTCGTCGTGGTTTTTTTTTTTTGGAAAAAAAGATTTTATTTCCAAACAGGCAAGTGAGAGTAATGTATTTCTCGAAGAAATTCAAGAAAAGCAACAAATGGGCATAGTTCAACCTATGTTAGAGTCAAAAACACAGGTGCTAGTTGTGGAGCTTGAAGTAGTTTCTCCTTTGGAGGAATGTTCTCCCATAATTGACCAAGTGTCGGAGGACGTGCATCTCATACACGAACGTCCTACTATCCCACTCGAATCTAACTCGTGCGAAAATTCTCAAATTGTTGAGAAGAAAAATTCCTATTGCAGCCCCTCGTAGGTGTAGTAGACTAAGAATACCAAACAAAAGGTCTGTTGATCGAAAGTTGTGAGATAATGGTTTTAGGATTTGAGGAACCTACTACTTACAAGAAAGCTTTGATGAGTGAAGACTCCGAAAAATGGCTTGAAGCCATGAGGTTCGAAATGATTCATGTCTGAAAATCAAACACTACAAAAAAAAGCTTATATAGCGACGGATTTTTGGAGACGGATATATATCCGTTTCTAATTTAGAGACGGAATATTGATAATCCGTCTCTAAATTTATTTAGAGACGGATTTTTTAAATCCGTCTCTAAATTAGAGACGGATTTTTAAATCCGTCTCTAAGTTTAGGGACGGATTTTAAAAATCCGTCCCTAAATTAGAGACGGATTTAAAAAATCCGTCTCGAAATAAATTTAGAGACGGATTTTGAAAATCCGTCCCTAAAGTTAGAGACGGATTTAAAAATCCGTCTCTAAAGTTAGAGAATGATTTAAAAAATCCGTCTCTAAAGTTAGAGACGGATTTAAAAAATCCGTCTCTTTTACATATGAATATTTTATTCCACCTATTTAATTTAGAGACGGATTTTCAAAATCCGTCTCTAATTTAGAGACGGATTTTTAGAATCCGTCTCTAATTTAGGGACGGATTTTTAAAATCCGTCTCTAAATTCAAATACGAATATTTTATTGCGCTTCTTTAATTTAGGGACGGATTTTAGAAATCCGTCTCTAAGTTAGAGACGGATTTTAGAAATCCGTCTCTAATTTAGAGACGGATTTGAAAAGCCGTCTCTAAATTAGAGACGGATTTTCAAATCCGTCTCTAAGTTAGAGACGGATTTTAGAAATCCGTCTCTAATTTAGAGACGGATTTGAAAATCCGTCTCTAAATTAGAGACGGATTTTAAAAATCCGTCTCTAATATATCTTCTACATATTACCAATATTATGTAGAGAAGTATACAAGTTGTATTTGGTGTAGTTGGTTGGAGCTTCTTCTCGTTTCTTTGAGGTTACAAGTTCGATTCCTACGAACAGCGATTCTTGCGACTGTGGAGTCTTCTTATCCTTTCCCTTGTAGAGCTGAACCGGGTTTACTTAAGGGATATTCCTAAATGGTAATGAGATCAACATGAACTAGGTAGGTAATAATAGGTGATTAAATATAATCATGATAATATTAGGAACTATCGCGTTGTTAATTTCGTTTATATATTTTATATTTTCAGCGAATTTAGAGACGGATTTCCAAAATCCGTCTCTAAGTTTAGAGACGGATTTGCAAAACAGCTAGAGAAAAAAAATCCGTCTCTAAGTTTAGAGACGGATTTTCTAAATCCGTCTCTAAGCTTAGAGACGGATTTCCTAAATCCGTCTCTAAGCTTAGAGACGGATTTCCAAAATCCGTCTCTAAACTTTAGAGACGGATTTATAAAATCCGTCTCTAACTCGAATTAGCGACAAGGGTTTTAAAGAGGGACAATATCCGTCTCTAAATCCGTCTCTAAGCCCATATAGCGACGGATTTGACCTATTTAGGGACGGATTTTGTCCGTCTCTAAATAGACTTTTTTTTGTAGTGAAATAAGAGACGTGATGAATTTACCCGATGGGGTTGCACCTATTGGTTGCATCATGAGTTTTCAAAGTGAAAATAGACAAGGATGCTAACATTCAAGTTTACAAAGCAAGGTTGGATACAAAAGGGTTCAAGCAAGTTCATGATATAAACTATAACGAAGACCTTTTCACCAGTAGCAATGCTTAAATCCATTCGGATACTCCTAGTGATCACTTTGATGTCAAAATTTTATGATTACGAGATTTGACAAATGGATGTCAAAATCACTTTCTTGAATTGGTTCTTTAAAGAGGATGTGTATATGACACAACCAGAGGGTTTTGTGGATCCTGAATATACGAGGATGGTATGTAAGCTTCAAAAGTCCATTTATGGATTGAAGCAAGCATCTTGAGTTGGAATCTTTGATTTGATGAGGCAATAAAACAGTTTAAATTTCTTAAAAATGGAGAAGAGTCTTTTATCTACAAGAAGGAAAGTGGGAGTAACATAGTCTTCTTGGTCTTATATGTAGTTTATATACTTCTCATAAAAAACGACATTCCCATGCTTGAGTCGTTCGAGGAATGGTTGAAGAGTTGCTTCTCTATGAAAGACCTTGGAAACGCTAAGTACATTTTGGGAATCAAGATATATAGGGATAGGTCTAAGAGGGTGATTGGACTTAGGTAACGAACTTATATAGATAAGATCGTTACTAAGTTCAACATGGAAAACTCTAAGAGAGGTTTTCTTCCGATGCAACATGGTGTGTCGCTTAGCAAGACTCAGTGTCCTTCTGGACCTAATGAGATTAAGCGAATGAGTAATGTTCCTTATGCATCAGCTATAGGGTCCATTATGTACTCCATGAATTGTACTCGCTCGGATGTTTCATATTCATTCCTTGAGCATGTGTAGCAGGTTCCAATCAAATCCAGGTGATGCACACTAGAGTGCAGTTAACAATATCCTAAAGTACTTAAGAAGGACTAAGGATAATATCTTAGTGTATGGAGGTGAAAGTAAGTTAATTGTTGAGGGTTACACACATGCGAGCTTCCAAAATGACAAAGATGATTTGTGATCCCAATCTAGTTTCATCTTTTGTCTAAATGGAGGGACAAGGAGCTGGAAAAGTTCAAAGCAAAGCATTGTCGCTGATTCCACAACATGAGTATATTGTTGCAGCAAATGCAACAAAGGATCTATTTGGATGAAGAAGTTCATTCTGGAGCTAAGAGTAGTGCCTAGTGTTGGAGATGGTATTGCTATACATTGTGATAACAATGGTGCCACAGCTCAGTCTAAGGAACCAAGATCATGTCAAAGGTGTAAACATGTACTTAGAAAGTTTCATCTCATTTGAGACATCGTTGAGAGAAAAGATGTAATAGTTAGCAAAGTTCATACTGACAGCAATTTCGCTGATCCTTTGACTAAACCATTGCCTAAGCATGCGAGTCATATTAGGGCTATATGGCTTAAGCATGTAGGAGAGTGGTTTTGATTGTGTACTATTTACATTTAATTAGTCCACAGTTGTAGTTACTCTTATGATATGTTTGGTTATGTTTATCGATAAATGGTTATATTCTTATTTAGTCTTGATTTAGTATTAAATAAAATGTTCAAAGTATTCTACAACGTTTGATAGGATTGTCAAATATGTGATTTGATAAATGAAACCTTATCCAGTGAATAGGAGTTATAATATACCTTGGTCCATAGTTCGAATCATTAAATTTGAACGTAAATGATTAAGTTTCATGGACTAGATTGCAAGTTGATTGGTACCGCAGTTTCATATGCTATGGGGACATAGAGACGTCTAGTCATTTGCATAGGCATATATAGTTAATACACGTCGGGCAGACCTAGTGGGAGTTCTCTAAAAGGTTTATGAGAATCTCATTAATATATTTAGTGGATTGACATGAGTATGACACTATTCTTACTTAAGGATTAGCATGTTTTTGACACTGCAAAATAACATGCCGTAAAAGCAGGCTATAAAGGCAATGATCGGAAATGCTACGAATTGAATGGGAGTTTTAGTTATACATGACTGGATAAGTCTTCCTAAGAGTTAGGATTGGTGTATTGGCCGCTTGAAGAGTGAGAACTGAAAATGCATGGTCGTGCTCAAATGGATTAAGGAGTTAATCATTTGTTTCGACGGTTCGAATTTGGATTTCAAGAAACAACTTGAATATTGGTATGGTTTACATATGATGTTACCATGTCATCAAGTTGGACATTAAGCGACTTAAGGATTTTGAAGGTTACACACTTGTTCTTAGATAAGTGATAGATTGAAAGATTTTGTCCTCAATCAAGTGTAATAAACTAAATGTACGTGGAAAAATTATGGTGATCATATATTTAATAATATTAGGTGACCACAACGTTTTTCTAGAAGCTAGTTGCGGTTTTTTGGGCTAATATGATTGGGCCAACTACTAATATATATTGGGTCCTATGAGGTAACACAATGTGATAACCCTTGGATATTAACTAAACCCATTTGTAAAATGGGTTGGGAGGTTTTAGATGGGTGGAATAAGATGTAACTCATGAGTTTATTAGTCTCATAATGTGTGACATTATGAGGGAAATAAAGCTTCATGAAACACCTCATTGTAACCACCTTACATGGGGATATGGGGGTTACAAAGTTCATATACACATTACATCATCTTTAGAGGAAAAATTCGGATTTTTCTCTTTGCTTGTCCTCCCTCCTATTCGACCACTATTCACCCCCAAAAGCAAGAGAGTTTTTCTCTGTTCCATACTAGCATACATGGTGATCCAAGGGTTATTCGTGGACCAACATTAGAGGAACGACATTTGACGTTCTAACGGATCTCCACTAGAAGGCTCGTGGTGTAAGAGGAATTCATGCATCAAGAGGTATAATTCTATGCTCTTAAATTATTCGTGTTACTTTATGCAAAGTTCTTGGGGTTATATGTTTGGGCATATGATAGTCCTTTTCCGCATTAAGCATCTAAAATCCTACACTTGAATGAGGGCATACCGGCTTGATCTCTTTCAAGTATGGTGTATGGTGTTATTCTTCTAAGTTGAATGATTTGATTTGGATGTGCATACTTAGATAGTATATGAACTCTGGAGCAGCTCTCTTTCTCTCTTAAGTCGTCTTTTGTTTTTCTCCCCTTGCAAATAAAAAGGAACTCCCTATTTATAGAGTTTAGTTGAACCTAGGGTTTCCAACTATCATGTCCCTGTGCCTCATGGAAATAAACCCTATATTAGCCCAACTTTCATTTTAATGGAACCTTGACCCAATAACAGATGACTTAATTTAAATAGGTTTAATTTAGTAATAAGTCTAAATTAAATAAATTTGTTGATCATCTATTAATAAAAGTCAATATATAACTGTAATGGATCAAATAAAAATGATGTGGCACTTAGTAATATTTTATACCTACAATAGCAATAGAAGAGAATGAGTTGTTGAACCTCTTTTTTTTACATAAGCTAAAGTGATTGATTTTTTATTAAATTTAATTTGTACATCAAAAGGTATATATGAATGGTCTTACATATATTGGTACATGCTTCCAGCTTACCTTGGTTTCTTTTTAAACTATAAAGTTTGACTTTAACACTTGTGAATACAAAGTTTAACCATTAATGCCTTCAATTACAAACAAACAAAAAGTTAAATATTAATATTTGGAAAATATATGCTGAACAAATATAGTAAATTCCCAATTGACTATATACTTCTTGATATATACAAATCAAAAATGATGGTCAATGTAAAAATTGTGTATAATGTCAAAATACAAAGTGCACAGATTAAAAAGAAACAAAGAGAATACTTCATATACAACTATACAAGGTTATGACCTAAAGCTTTTTTTTAAAAAGGAAACTAAATATAGTAAAGCATACCTGACCTAAGGCTTGATTTGTACCTAACATAAACGCGATTTAGATAAGAAACTAGTGTGTACCTCGGGCGACACGTCGATTTTTTACTTGAACAATACTTTACGTTTTGAACTTATATTTATTTCATATTAGTTTGTTCTATATATTTATTTTCAAAGTTATATATATTTATGTGGAGTAAATAACACATCCAATAGTTAGTTCAAATGCTAAGATGTGTAATTTATAACTTATTAGTCGCATGTTAGAAACTTACTAATACTTGCATGTAGTACATATTCCTTGTTATGCACATGACATTGCATATTTCTAACGAATAAGGGGTTTCACGTGGCAACATATACTCCTTCTATTTTTTTTCATCCTTCTCACAGGTCTCTAAATATGAATAGTGTCAAGATTCCAAGTGAGAACACTAAAAAAAACAAAAGGAGTACTTCATAAGGAACTCCTTTTAATATATTAAAACTAGTTATTAGGCCCAGGCTATGCCCCGGACAAGAAAATTTTCATTTATTAATATTGTACTTTGATATAATAGCACTAAATACAACTTGGTCTAGTGGTTAAAACTTTAGTTCATGAACTTGAGGTCACGGGATCAAAACCTATACTATGCAATTTCTAAATTTTTTTATTGTACATGGATTACATGAACTAAAACTCCCTAGGGAGAGCGCCACGTGGCACCGTTTCTGGTTTACGCACGTCTTTTAATATATTAGTATAGATAGAAGATTGACCTGACTCGAAATTTATTTAGACCAAAACTATTCTAATCTACTTCCTCTATTTCTTAATTCATGGATCAAATTGACCTTGCCCACTTACATATGCACATATTTGACCATCAATATCTTCTATTATATATTATTAAAAATTATAAAAATAAGATTTTGAAATTATACATTGAGATTATGATACATCTAATAAGAAATGGAATAAGTATAATAAACTCATTTTGAAGCTAAGCCAAAAAAAACATCGACATCCACACAAAAGGTAAGCCTTCCTCCGTATTAATTGCAACAATTGGATTTTTACACTACTATCACACAACCATATCACCATCAATTGTTTTCATTTTTACATCCAGGAAAATTATAGCTTTGTGGAATCTTGCTAGATTTGTCTCGATGTATACTTTTAAAATACCACTTTTTATTATTTTACCAAAAGATAATTAAGAGTATTAATGATTAAAGTTGGGTATTGTCAAGTGTGAAAACATAGATAAAGAACGAAGGAAGTATGACATTTTAATATCCATTACTTTGATATTCTATCATTGTCCTCATCTTGTTTTTGTTAGTCGCCACGATACGACTTTTAAACTATTCACATACTAACTTCATACCTACAAGATTTGGCTTATAGATAATATAATATTCATATAAAAAATATTATCAGACTTAAATTTTCAAAATAATCAAAGATTGAATCTCTTAGATAAATTGTTACTTAGGTGCCCCCCCCCTTTCTTTTTTTCTCTCTTAAAACCCTATCCTTCCCTACCCCTTTTTAATAAGTTAGGGGCTGTCATGGATGTTTTCATCCATGGTAAGCCCCTTTTCCTCTTTTATTTTCAGTTTTTAGCTCTTTTTCTTATTTTGTTGAATAAATTAGTATTTTTGTATGGGATTATTTTCGTCTCTTTTGTGGAGATCTCTTTCTCCCTTATCAGAGTCGTGAGTATGGTATTTTTGTTTTTAGGTATAAGAAACTATTTTCCTTAGTTGAAGTTCGAGACTCAACATGAAAGTATTGGAATCTCGTATGCGGTAAACATGGCTCGATGAAGAATGTTCTTCCCAAACTATGTCAGAATGATAGACTTCCTCATCAATAGCTGCTTGATTCAGCAAATACAAGGGGGTTGCTCTATGTTGCTCGATCTGGTTCATTGTAGTTTCTTCGAAGAGGAATTTGATTAAACCTTGTTTAGTTGTATCTTATTTTTCTTTAATATCTATTGTAGATGTCGTTTGGCCTTCAGTTAATGAAATTTCTCCTTCAGGAAAAGATGAACTGTTATTTGAGACAAGAAAACCAAATTAATCAGTATATCTTGCTCTTTGCTTCTAGTATCCAACCTTTGTGAAAATATTGAACTATATTTCTTATTTGCTTATTTATAGAAATTTTAGTAATTGCTATAATTTTATAAGAATTTTTACATCCACTCAAAAGTTTGTAATTTAAATTTAAACTAATAAGAAATCTTAAGAAAAGGACAAGGAGAAGATTCGTGAGGAAATGGGTATTACATGGAAAAATTAAGGAGCTTGGTTGGGCCAAAATTTATTGTTTTGCCAGTACTTTTTCATCTTTCGTGCCTCCAACTCTGTCGAGCCACTCCCATTGGCCCGTAGGCCAATTTTGAGCTACGGCAGGCCTAAAATCAGTGTCATGGGCCATGTTATTCTCGAAAACAAGAATCCAACCTTTTCAGGTAGAACTGTGCTCGCTTTGGGAAGCTTGTCTCGACTACTAATCGTTGGGAGTTCCAAACTACTTTTTCAGCATTCGTCGTGCTAAAAACTAGTACCAGGAAAATATTTCTATTATAATTCAAAAATGTTCATCCCAATGGTATTTAGTCTTATTAAAAGTTTTATTTAAACATTTCTTATTCCAATAAATAATTTCTTGTACAATTCATAACTTTTGAAATTGGTACCATATGAACACTATTACTATTACGATAAGTCATCCTAAATATTTTCTAATATCAACCAAACAAAATCTAGTACCAATTCAACTTTTATTATCTTTAAAGAACTTTTATTACTATGAGAAGTATAATGAAAACATTTATAAAACCGATTATATAATTTCTAATGCAAAAAATTTTTTTTGATGATGGTTGGGTTATCATAACTGTATGAGGGCTATCTAAGTTCCATACCAGTCTAACTAGACCGCTATTGACCGTCATGGTCAACTTATATGAGTTGATAACATTGACTTAGAATGAATTAAACCTTGATACCGGTATTTATATCATGTCAGCTATATAGGAATGCCTTAACGATGTTCTCCACTTGGGACATTCAAATGGGCCTGGGTCGGATCCAATACTTGGTTAATGAGCCTATACGCCTAAAGATAAGTACTAAAAGAGGATATAATTGTATTCAATCAATAGGAGCATTGTCCTACCTTGCTTGGGACACTGTCGGTTCCTATAAATACCCCATGTTCCGAATCATAAGGTACGTTCACATATATTAACATACTATTACTTGAGATATATCAATCATTATCTTACACTGACTTAGGCATCGTATGGGCGTTCCACGTATCAACCCTGACGTGTTCTATCTTGCAGGACAACAAACAGGCGTACATGACTGGAGGATACTGGTTCACCCCAACGGTCATTATTCCATACCGCACAATTGGCGCTAGAAGGGGAGAACTATACCTTTAGTCTTAAGCCACGAACATACCAGCCCACCTACCCAATGGATCCTAAGCAAGCATTTGCGATGCCGGAAACGGACGAGAACAACACCCTTCTGAATGATGCACCACCTGGGTTCAAAACTCCCCAACCGATAGTTGGATCTTCCCAAACACAAGGTGATAAGGGTAGGAGAGTTCATGAAACCCCTCAACCCAACATATTTGAAATGATGCAGCACGTGTTCAGCGCTGAACAACTTAAGAGTGTTGCAGAATTCATTCAAGCCATGGCATGTCAAACTCCACCGGTCGGTCGTGCCAGCAAGCGTCCCCAAAATAGGCCACACAACCACGTCAAGAAGATTCGATCTCTCCTAAGTGGTTGTCAGGGTGATCAAAGCAGTATGATGAGGATTAGGAGGAGAGCTCTAAAGCTGATACAGAGCCCGTGAGGGATAAAGCCAACGGAGGTCAACAGGATACGGAGTTCCAATAATCATAACAGCCTAGGATAGAGAGTAAGTACTCCCGGCGCCAAGTGTCGGCATCTCTCCGTACTGCTCCTTTCTCGACTACTATACTCTAGGAACCGATGGAGAAGATCGAAATGCCGACATGCAAGTATGAAGGCAAAACAAACCCTGAGGATCATATATCTGCTTATGAAGGACAAATGTTGCCATATACTGACACTAACTCTGTTTGGTGTAAAGTGTTCCCTTCCACTCTATCTGGCTTGGCACAAACTTGGTTCAAAAATCCCGGCGGCGACTACCTATGAGTTCCGGCAACTTACAACCATGTTTACCACGCACTTTGTTAGCAACAAGCGGGCGGAAAAACTATCGGTGAATCGATGTCAATTAAGCAAGGGGAAAAATAAAGCCTAAGGGATTATATCGGTCGCTTTAACTCTAAAACTGTTACCATACCCAGTTTGCAGCAAGAGGTCGCAGTCTTAGCATTGATGACCTGTCTAAAGGAAAGAACTGCCTTCAGGAGTTACTTGGGTTGCAAGAAGTTGACTAGCCTAAATGAGGTTCTCGATAAAGCTAATGGATTTTCCGAGGAGAAGTGTTCGACAAGGTGGCAACTTCCAAGCGGTCTGAAGGGGACTGTTAGGAGAAAGAGAAAGGAGAAGGATAAGGGAAAAGACAAATATCAAAAGGACAAGAAAAACGATGGCACTAGTAGAAGGGAAGAGAGAAACTCTGTAAAGAAAGGCTCAGACAAGCGAGAGTGATACCACAATTACATCGCATTGACGATGTCTAGACCCAAGATCTACGAATTGCGGAAAAAGAACGATAAGTGGCAATTACCGAGGAAGATGTTCTATAAAGGTTGTGATACATCTAAGTGATGCGACTTCCACAGAGATCATGGTCATGTTACGGACGTCTGTAAGGACTTGAAAGACGGGATCAAAGATTTAGTGAGAAGGGGATACTTCAAACACTACCAAGCCCAAACTAACTAAGATAGGTCGCCTAGGGATGAAGACGGTCCGAGGAGGTCGCTTAAAGAGAGAATCACCGAGCCACACGTCATTTCAGACGGACCAAGTGACGGAAGAAGCATACATGGGGCCAAAGCTAGTTAAAATGAGGTAAGGCATCAAGTAAATTACCACAATATTGTGAAGTGACCGGCACCTCCGGCCATGCCGTCCGTAGCTTCTAAGACAGAGGACGCTAAGGGGATCACCAACCCTCATGATGACCCTTTGGTAGTATCTCTGCAGATCTCTATCGATATGGTACATCGCATCTTGGTGGATGGAGGTAGTTTTGCTAATATTACGTTCCTGCCGACATTCGGTAATAGGATTTATGAGGGCATCCGTCGTCCCTGAATGCACCATTAAGTTACCGGTTAAGCTGGGAGAGGGACCCCAATCCAGAGATCTCATGGTGGAATTCTTGGTTGTTGATGTATTGGCAGCCTACAACGCCATCATAGGGCAACCACTGATCCATGACACCTAGACTGTGGTGTCTACGTACACTTGACGAAGATTTTTATCTCGAACAGTGGAAAGCCGGAGAGATTGAAGGGAAACCAAGAGTCGGTTAGAGCCTACTACTTAACGCCCCTCAAGTCCTTAAACCACAAACGAGTGGCAGAAATTACGCCATCGAAAAGAAAAAGACGAAGAGCGAAGAACAAATCTAACAAAGTTCTATCCATGGAGAATTTCGAGCGAAGGCCGGCAGATTTCCCGAGACTTGGCCCTGGAGGATAAACTAAAGAAGTCATCCTTGAAGGACACAGACCCAAAAGAATAGTTAAAATAGGGTACTGATTTGGGGGGTACCGTTAAAGTAAACTTAATAAGTTTGATGCGAAACAATGCTGATGTCTTCATGTTCTCGGCAGATGAGATGTTGGGAATTGCTCCCACGTTTATGGTTATGTCAACGAGGATGTGCGACCGTAAAACAGAAGAAGAGAAACTTCTTAGTAGAAAAGAACGTTGCAATAAAACAAGAGGTAGATAAACTACTAGTGGCAAATTTCATCGAACCCTACGACTACTCGGAATGGTTAACGAATGTGGTAATGGTAAAAAAGGCAAATTGGTTATAGCGGATGGGCATGGACTTCACAGATTTGAACAAGGCATGCCCCATACACTGCTACCCACTACCTATATTTGACCAATCGGTAGACTCCCCTAGCAGTCACACACTGCTGAGATTTATAGACGCCTTCTCTAGATACCACCAAATCAGCCTCCTTGAGTCTGACAGAAATAGAACGACATTCATCACCGATGCTGGTGTCTATGCATATAAGGTCATGCCGTTCGGGTTGAAGAATGCAGGAGCTACCTACCAGAAGCTGGTAGACAAGATATTTACGACTGAAAAAGGACAGAATATGGAGGTATATCTTGACGATAGCATTGTCAAAAGCATAACGGAGGAAACCCACATGATTAATCTACAATAGAGTTTTGCAACACTTCGCAAATATCAGATGAAACTGAACCCTAAGAAATGTGTGTTCGAGGTCAGATCCGGTAAGTTCTTCTTTCATGGTTATTGAAAGGGGGATAGACGCAAACTCTGACAAGATCAGGGAGATAAGTGAGCTACCAAAACCAAATAGTATCCGGGATATCCAGAAGCTTATCGGCAGAATGGTGGCATTAACCAGGTTCATCTCTAAGTCAGCTTAGAAGATCCTAACGTTATTCAAAGTCCTTAGGGGAAATACGAAAATTGAATGGAGAGACGAGCAGAGACAAGCCTTTGAAGCCGTCAAATAGAATTTCAAGGAATTACCTACGATCACCAGACCGGAAGTGGGGGATAAGCTCCGGTTGTATGTATTGGTATCTGACAAAACGGTAGTAGCAGTCTTACTAGTTGAAAAGGATAAGCAGCAGCACCCCATCTATTTTATAAGCCAAGTGCTGGCAAGGGTAGAGCAAATATTTGAGTTACTGGAGAAGATGGCATACGCGTGCTAAAAGTGGCAAAAAAAATTTGGGCCATACTTCGACTCTCATATCTATCCAGGTACTCACCAATCAACCGCTGGAAAAGGCATCCCGCAAGTTGAACGTCACCGGCAGGTTACTTAAGTGGGTGATTTATTGTCAGAGTTCAACATTGAATATCGGCCACATACATCCATCAAGGCTCAAGCTACCCCGACTTCATAGTCGAAACCACATGTGAAGATACTAAGGAGCCTGCAAACACTTGGCTGATATCTGTAAACGGTTTCGCAGCCCAAACAATAGTAGTGAACACAATTAGTTAGGGGAAAGAATGGTATGAAGAGATGATGGCATACAAACTGACAAGTAGTTTGACAAGATGGTGGCTAAGAAAATGAAAAGAGAGGCCATGTGGTACTACATCTTTCAAGGGAGGTTGTACAAGAAAGATATTTCACTCGCACTTCTAAGGTGCGTAACGGCTCATGAGGCCACAAAAATTATTGAAGAAATACATGAAGGGTTTTGTGGAAACCATATTGGCGGAAAGATGTTGGCGCTAAAGGCCCTAAGAGGAGGATTCTATTGGTCGACTATGCTGGCAGATGCACAAGCCTACGTCAAAAAATACGACAAATGCCAGAGATTTGCTCCAGTTATCCATCAGCCAACATATGATTTGCAGTCGGTCCTGAATCCAATTCCTTTTGCTTAGTGGGGGATGGATATCATAGGACCATTCACGCCAGCATCCGGAGGAATTGACTACTTGACGGAATGGATCGAATTAGACCCGACTGCGAATATCACGGTTAACCAGGTGAGGAAGTTTATCTGACAGAACCTCATTACCAGGTTCGGAAACCCCATGGGAATAGTTTCGGATCATGGTGTACAATTTCATTGTGGGCCGATTAAAATTTTTTTGAGTCCGTATGGCACCAAGTTCACATACTCATCAGTATGTCATCCCCAGATTAACGGTCAAGTTGAGCCCGAAAATAAACAGATTTTGAACGCGCTCAAAAAGAAGTTAGATGACTTGAAAGGCGCACGGGCCGACATGGTCCTAATTGTATTATGGTCCAACAGGACCACCGAGAATGAGGCAACCGGGGAAACCCCGTTCAGGCTGGCATTCGAGGCTTAAGTTGTGCTACTGGTTGAAGTTGGATTGCCAAACTGGAGGATCCCGAACTATGATCCCTATAAAATGATAAGCTGCATAAGGAAGATCTTTATCTACTGCCGGAAGTTAGCCTCGCTGCAAAACTCAAGTTGGACGCTTAAAAAGACCGGATAAGCAAGGCTTACAACAAAAGGTGCGAAGCCAGCCAATAGAGAAACGGGACCTAGTCTTACGGCGCGCAGCAGCTACAGGAAAGGCTCATGCTGAGGGCAAGCTGACAACTAATTGGGAAGGACCCTACCAGATAAAGGAAGAAATCGTCCCAGGGGCATACTAGTTGGTCGGCATGGCAAGCAAGCTGCTGAAGAACAGTTGGAATGCCAGCTTACTGAAAAAAAATACTTCGTTTAATGCTTTCCTAGCTTGTATCCCCAGTTAGTAATAAAACATCTCTATTGCCATGATTAGCACTACTTTAGTAAAAAGGCACTGTAGCTGAAACTAGTATTATTTGTTGTCATTTACATAAATTTCGGTACGATTGGGAAGAGCAACTCATAAATCATAATAAGATGAGCATCTTCTAACCTACAACTGTACAATTCATTATTAGTTATTTGACGGTCAATTGCCTAAGTGGATCTATCATTAAGAGAAACTAGAACAATACAAAACAAGTTCCTTGGCGTTTAATGACCTAATCGGATCTGCCGAAAAGGTAAAATAAAACACTAAGACTCTTTTATGTTGGTGAACGACCTATTTAGCTCTACAACGCAAGAGGTGCAATCAGGTATGATACCCATGTCGGTCAATGACCTCCGTGAATCTACCGACAGAGAACAACCATTACCACTCTCGTGCCCCTCTATGACCTTAATGGATCTGCTGGCATGAAAGAGTGTACATGGGCGAAAACCAATCTTGTTCAGTCAATGACCTTAGTGGATCTGCTGGATCAAGACAACTAAATAAATTTACTAACGGCTTATCACTACTACATTTTTTACCAAATGCAACCCCTTAAAATGGGCTAGTGCAACGATACCTTTAATACCGTTGCAATATGAGGGGATAATGCAACGATGGTTGATAATATCACGCTAGAAATATAGTTATTGCAACGGTGTTGAGATAAGCGTTGCTTCTGGTGTCGTCGTGTTGCAGTTGGTACTTGGTAGAGAAATTGCAACGGTTGTCATTTGCCATGTCCTGCTCAAATTTCCCGAAAATTTCAAATACAACCCCTCATACACCAAAAACCCAATATTAATTTCCCTTAGGTTAGGAGGGAGAAAGAAAGTTTCCATAAGAAAAAGAAAAGGGGGGAGAGAGAGATAGAGAGAGAGAGAGTATGAAATTTCGGTACTTCCATCTCAGATCTCAAACATGTATCTCTATCTATGCAAGCTCATCTCCAGCAAAATGTAAGGATGTCATTCTTTTCAGCCATTAATGCAAGTATGAAGCTTCGACGAAGTATCTCGCAAGTTGACCTAAGTTTTGTTGTGTGTCTAATCTAGGTAATCTCTTCTTTACCTCTCATTTCAATTCCTTTTGAAATTTCCGTTAATTATACGACTTTTGCAGTTGTGGAATTCATCAAATTACTGCCTCCAATTCGAGGGATAGATAGATAGAGTGAGCGAAAAGTAGCGCTTTCAAAGAGGAGATAGGCATTTCGAATCTCTTCTGAAAAATTTGAAGGTTAGTTTTGTATTAAGTCTAATGTAAGCTTTAAGATTAAAAGTTTGGATCTTTCACAAAATTGAGGGAAAATTCATGTATCTCTGGTGAATAATTTTGTTAATTTTACATGAGTAAGCTTACAAAAATTAAATTTTGGGAGTTCAATTAAACACACTAACTTCCAGGGGATACTCCACTTGTTTGTATGGCGTAAATTTTTTATCTTTTATTGCTTCTTAACTATTTGTGACAGATCATGTCCTGAAAAATGATGAGTATGTTTATTCAAACTTAGAGCTGAATTTATGTTGTTGGTTTTATGGATACAAATTATGCGGAGTCTTAGTGTGATGATGGTGGAGATTGTCTTGAGCATGTATACTTGATTCGTAGTACGTTTAGGTAGCGACTGATAATAATATGATACAACCACTTGGTATGGTTGGCAGGAGGATTTACCCGAGCTAAAGATGGTGATTTTGCAGTTGAAGGAGATGAAAAATTACAATATGCTACTATAGGGGGTGTATCATATTATTTTCTTAAACTACTTACACTCTTACAAGCAGCTGACACATCTAGGTGAAGTAGATGAGTTCAACATTTTCCTAATTGGTTCTGTTACTACACGTGTATGGGTATCACCCAAGTTCATTAGCGGCCTTCTCATCTATGGCCGCGAATAAGGTTATGGACGCGAGAACGATAAAACCATTAAAAGCATCGCTCGAGCCAGTTTGTCCCCTAGGACCGACAGTGTTGGCGGACGCCTAACAAGACAAAATAAAGGGAATCTTCCCACCTGTCAAATGCGTCATAGCCCTACACGTGTCAAAGGATTATACGCCCTGTCAGAGGAATAGTACTTCTATAAATACCCCAATGGTACTATTCTGCAGGTACATTCTCTTACACACTAAAAATAGCCTATCTCTCTCTCTCTTGTTTCTCTCTCTACATCCTAGTGGTCCAAACATCTGACTTGAGCGTCGGAGGGGGTTTCCTCAAAACCACCCCGAGGGTAGTTTACGTTTGCATCCTGTGCAGTTTTCCAGCAAGGACGTGAGCTCTCGAGGCTTGGCGGACTCTTGCGAGGACGCTAACTGTTTCAAACCGAAACAATTTGGCGCTAGAAGGAGGGGGCCTCCCAACCTTAGCAAAGAAACAACCATGGGTGACGTAAACAACACAAATCAAGGATCCAAGGATAAGGATGTCGGCCAGACCTCGTCGCAGCCAGTCATCACTGGGGCGATGGGAAACCCACAATTCAACTACCAATCTCCCGAGGGACAGACTCCAAATAGTAACGTACCTCTCAATTTAGCTCAGCTAAGTCAATTCTCACCTCAACAGCTGCAAACTGTAGCTTCTTTCATTCAAATGTTGACCGCCAACCCCCAACAAAGCACACCCAATCAACCTGCTGGCGGTGCACGTAAGCGACCACTGGCCACGGCTGGTAGGAACGCGGACGGCACCCCTCTTCGAAAAATGCGATCTTTGAACCCTAGCGGACGAGAGATGGAAAAAAGGATTGATCAGTCAGACTATGAAGAAGACATTTTGGAGACGGAAGAATTATGTCATTCAGAGGAAGAGGCCCAGGGTGGCTCCCGTCGTGAGTACAGTGCTTCAGGCGCTAGTAACTATTCGATGGGGGGTCACCTACTCATCAAGCCTAAGCTCTCCCCTTTCACCATGGATATTTTGAATCATCCAATGACGAGAATCAAGATGCCAACCTCCAAGTATGATGGCACTTCGGATCCAGATGACCATGTGGCTGCTTACGTGGGCCACATGTTCCTTTACACTGACGTGGATGCCATATGGTGCAAGGTCTTCCCGTCCACATTGACAGGCATAGCCCAGACATGGTTCAAGAGTCTAAAGCTAGGTAGCATCTCTAGCTTCTCCCAGTTGTCGTCCACATTCAGTACTCACTTTGTCAGTAATAGACGCCGTGAGCGTACTACGGGAGAACTGCTATCTGTCAAGCAGGGGGCCAACGAAAGCTTAAGGGATTATATCGGTCGCTTTAATGTGGAAGCCGTTTCAATTCCACGCTTACAGCAAGATGTAGCGGTGCTAGCCTTGATGACTGGCCTCAAGGAGGGGTCGCCATTTCGAAATTATCTGGGTCGTAAATCTTACACCACTCTGGGTCCCGTCCTGGGTAAAGCAAATGATTATATCAGGGGGGAGGAGTTTGACAAAGCTGTGGGTAACCGTGAATCTGAGGAGAAAGAGGATAAGCAAAAGAAAGAAAAGGGCCGTGAGTCTGACCGCGCCCGAGATGATAGACGACAAGAGTTGCACATGGTAAAAAGAGGAGATGAACGAGAAAGGGATGGTGAGAGGTATGACCGCGATCGTAGGGATCGTGAAAGAAATGTCCGGGAAGGGGGTGAGCGCAAGGACAGATTCGATGCGTACACCCAACTGACTACCTCAAGAAGTCAGATCTTTTTGAAGAACAAGGATAGCGACAAATGGCAGCGTCCTAAGCCTATGTTCCACAAGAATCGTGATAAAAGCAAATGGTGTGATTTCCATGGGGATCACGGCCATGTCACGGAAGATTGTCGTCACTTAAAAGATAATCTGGAAGACTTGATAAGAAGAGGCTATTTCAGCCAATATAAAGCACAGACGAAAGAAGGAGATCTGGTAAAGCCAGTCAGCAAGAACGTTCAATCAAGGATCAGTGAAATTCATGTCATCAGTGGCGGACCTATTCATGGAGGTAGTGTGAATGGGGCCAAAGCCAGCCTGAAAGAATTCAGGCACCAAGTTAATTTCAACGAGAGCATGAAGTGGAGGCATCCGCCAGCCATGCCGGCAATGACCTTTACACTGAAAGATGCGGAGCATGTGGTTTTCCCTCATGACGAATAACCCCTTCGCCGCAAAGAAGTTGAGACGGCAAGCCAATTGGTACATCATATACAGGGATGAGCTATACAGAAAGTCATTTAGCCTGCCTCTACTAAAATGCGCAACGGCATGGGAAGCGAAGAAGATACTGGAAGAAATACGTGAGGGTATTTGCGGAAATCATATTAACGGAAAAGCTTTAGCGTTAAAAGCACTAAGGGCTGGGTTCTACTGGCCAACCATGCTAGCGGATGCTCAGAGCTATGTCAAGAAATGTGATAAGTGTCAAAGATTTGCTCCCGTCATCAACAGACCAGCCAATGATCTGCAGCCCATATTTGTCCCATCCCGTTTGCGACAGTGGGGGATGGATATCCTGGGGCCGTTTACAAAGGCAACCGGGGAAGGAAGTTCTTGATAGTGGGCATAGATTACTTCACAAAGTGGATAGAAGCGGAGCCGACAGTTCAAATTAAAGCCACCAAGTCAAGAGGTTCATTTGGCAGAATATAATGACAAGATTTGGGATCCCCATGGCTATTGTTTTCGACCATGGCGTCCAGTTCGACTGTCGTCCAATACAAGCTTTCCTGACAGAGTACAGGTAAAATTCGCATACTCAGCTGTGTGCCACCCCCAAAGCAATGGCCAAGCGGAGGCCGCGAATAAACAAATCCTAAACGCCCTAAAGAAGAAGCTGGATGAATTTAAAGGAAAGTGGGCAGATGTGGTGCCTGCCGTCCTATGGTCGAACAGAACAACAGAGAAAGAGGCGATGGGAGAAAATCCTTTCAAACTGGCTTTTGGAGCAGAAGCAGTGCTGCCGGTCGAGGTGGGTCTCCCTCATCCGGGTGAATATCAGGATCTAGACGCGAATGAACAGGCTCTCAAGAAAGTCTGGATTTCCTACCTGAGGTAAGGCTCATGGCGGAATTGAGAGCAGCTGCTTATAAGACAGAATCAGTAAAGCCTACAACAAGAGAGTCTGGGAAAGGCAGCTGGAGGTCAATGATCTCGTCCTCAGGAGAACAGCCGCCACTGGTAAAGCGCATGCTGAAGGGAAGCTAACTGCGAACTGGGAAGGCCCGTACGTAATCGCTCAGAAGATAGGCCCCGGTTCCTTTATCCTTAAAGATATGGACGGAAAAGAGCTCAAGAACTGCTGGAACGCGGATGTTCTGAAAAAGTATTATGTGTAGGGAATAATTGTAATTGGCCAAGAGCCTTTGATTGAATTACATAAATGATATAACCTACACTAGCGTTCCGATAAATTCTTTTGTTTGTTATTGTATATATTTGTTAACTCTGCGGAAAAAGAAGTAAGTGCATTAACGGTCATATGACAGACCTAGCACACAAATTAAAGCCATATAACAGGCTAAGTGCATTCACGGTCACATGACAGACCTAGCACACAAAGCAAAAAGCCATATAACAGGCTAAGTGCATTAACAGTCATATGACAGACCTAGCACGCAAATCAAAGCCATATAACAGGCTAAGTGCATTCACGGTCACATGACAGACCTAGCACACAAATTAAAAGCCATATAACAGGCTAAGTGTATTAGCGGTCATATGATAAACCCTGCACCTAAGTTGAAGACATAATTGAGTAAACGGTACCCCACGACAAACATTATAAACGCGAATAACAAGGAAGAATAAAAAGCAGAAACTACGACAAATTTTACAAGCACGCAAACGATGGCAAGACGCATAATCAAAAGTAAACAAAGAGTACTTTCCATAGAATAAAAGCTACTGGCTTGGCGGCCAACTACAAAAAAGTATATATCGTGGCGGCCAATATGAAAAAAGGCTTTTAATCAAGATAAAAGTACTTAACAAAATTAAACGTAATAAATGTCAAGAAACGCCAACAAAGGCAAAATTACAATGTTATAACTTGAGAATATTACAAAGCAAAGTGCAAAAACTAAAAGCTGTTTGAGGAGCAGGAAGAGCTAATAGAAGGCCGCCAAAAGCTTCAAGAGGGAGGCGTCAGAGGCTCTCGGGGGTCCACATCTGCGATAGCATCTTCGTCAGCAAAGTTTGGATCCCCCTCGAAAGGCGACAGATGCTGGCCGGCAGCATGAGCGTCTTCAATAACGTTCCAGTCAAAACCCGGGACGCTCTTGCAGACGCACCTCATAGCCGCCGCCCAGCCGCCATCGTACCTCTTATGAAGCTCTGCCACGTACTCATCAGAGGCTTTGAAGTCTGCAACAGCCTTGGCGGCACCCTGGGCCTCAGCTGCAGAAGCCTCAAGGACGGCAATGTCCTTCTCAGAATTGGCAGCCTCTACAGCCTTAGTCAGGGCCTTGACGTTCTCCTCAGTCTCTTCCAGGAGTGCCGCCCTGTCCCTCAAGGTCGCCACTTCATCCTCCAGAGGCGCCACCTTCTTCTCAGCTTCCTGGAGTAAGTCTTGGCAAGTCTCCAATGAGGCCTTGTAGGAATCCGCCAGCCTTTGATACTCCAAATACTGCTCTATCAGCTCAATAGCAGCATTGTTGGCCTACGAAAGTAAGCAAAAGAGGTTAAAACACAAAAAAAAAAGGGGAAGAGAGGGAAGAGAAGAAGAGTTAAGTCTTACCACTAGCTGGTCATGAGCCAGCCTAGCAGCAGGAGTCTTCAGAGAGCCTGAAGGACGGTCCAAGGGCAGCTGCATACCCTTGAGAATACGGTAGGCAAGGATGCCACCGTTCTCAGGGATGTCCGAGTACAAGGACTCATCCTCCCTGACGTCCCAGTTTGGCTGGTAGATCTTGCCAGGAGTCACAGTCTGAGGAGCGAAAGCGGCTGCCACCGTGTCGCTTAACGGCACTTCCTTCTTCTCAATCCATTCCCGGAACCTATAAAAGATCCCAGGAGAAAGGTTGGAGAGGAAGCTAGGAGTGGCAATCAGCTCCCTCAACTTCTCCTTGATAGAAGAAGTGGTCTGGGATACTAAAGAACCACCGCCAGCCTGCCGACGCCAACAACAGCGGCACCCTCCACTTGAACCTCCTCAGTTGAAGGATCTAAGTCCTCTACCAGCACCTCGTTCACAGTAGAGGTGCCAGGGCCCTCTACTGCCTGCCTTTTGTTGGCAGCAGAATCTTCGACAGCCTGCTCCCGAGAGCGTCTCCTACTCATTGAACCGCCCCTAGTGACGGTCCTGGTGATGGAAGGCCTAGGAGGAGCAGTAGGAGAGTTAGCAGCCGAAGTGGATGCGACTATTGGGACGCGAGTGCTGGCGGAAGGACCGCGACCCCTTCTTCGGACAGTTTGAGGCCCATGATGGTTCCCTCCCCTGCGGCCATTTGTAGAGTTATGCATTGTCAAATAATCAGAAGGAGGAGGACCAGGCAGATGTGTTAGCGGCCGAAAATCGCTGTCGACGCCGAGAATGTCAAGATCAAGATGATCAAGACCTGCAAAACAAATGAGCCAAAACGATTAAAAAAAAAAAAAAATGTACAACCATATGTATACCACCGCCATCAGACGGACCAATCCGACAACACTACTTACCATTTTCATAAGCAGGAGAAAGTAGGAGAGCCGACAAAGGCCTATCCCCTAAGATGTACTTGGTATGGGGGAGCCAGATGGAAGGCTCCTTGGTCCTAACAACTTTCCCATCATCAAAAGTGGTATCATAGTCGGCAGAAGCAAAGTAATCATAGGCCGCTAACTCTTCGTCAGTTAACGGCTTCAGAGCTAGTTGCTCCATGTGAGGAGCAGGTTCTGTAAAATGACGGCGTACGGGATAATCATCCGGCTCCTGCACCCAGAAGAAAGCGTCCTGCCAGCCTTTCAAACTGGTCATCTTAGGTTGGACCGTCATCTTCTTGTCAGCCGTCATAAGAGACCACCATCCAGCCAAACGGGAGGACCCATTCTTCTTCAACCAATGGAGATGGCGAAATAGGTTGACGGTCTGGGGAAAATCAAGAAAGCGTACCACCCAGATGTACGCAATAAGGTTGTGAATGGCCAGAGGAGTCAGTTGGGCCAGGCAAACATTGAAAGCATTCAGGATCTCCACCACAAAAGAATCCAGGGGAAAGCGAAGACGAAACTCAAAATGATGAGTGTAGACGGCTACGTGACCGGGAGGACAATCCGTTATAATGGATCCTTCTGACGGTACGATCAATCGATAAGGGGTCGGCATATGGTATAAATCTCGGGCCACCCGGGGATAATGCAACTCCAAAGCATCCCGGCGCCATTGCTCGTCTATAACTACTGTAAGGGGACCATTGCAGGCGTCCTCAGGAAGCCAAAGAGCATTCGTTCCCGGCCCAACCTCATCAGCCTCCTCTCGGCCAGACTGAGAATTTTCTTCAACCATTGGGGCCTTAGAAGCCGCCACCCCAGTACGACGCTGGTAAACAACCTCAGCATTATCCTCTTGGGCCATAGCAGGTGAATCACTGTCGTCACCTAAATCAATAATAGGGGGGTTAGGAGTCGCATACTCCTGCAAACGGTCGTAAAAGTTGGACGATACTCTAACCCCCGCGTCCGCTAAACTGTCTAACCAAGCATGTTCCCTAAGAGGAAGAACGTCAAGACCAGGGACGGCATCTGAAGGCGGATGCCTACGGGTGCGCCTAGCTAAAATTTGATGTCTAAGTTCCCTAAGCGTCTGCTTGTCGCCACTTTGGCTAGCGGTCAGATACCTTAAAGTCAAGTTGTGTTCCTCAGGAGTAGAGGGATCGTTAAGGAATTTAGATCTCAACTCTCTCTCTCTATCAGTTGTAGGGGGTATGTCCGCTAATAGCCTAGTTCTCCCCACAGGGCTAAGATCAGGCTCAGAAGTTTGGGCAACAGAGGGAGAAGAGGGATCGCTTTCAGTCATAAAAACCTCATCAGGGGCATTTTGGCTATCAGATTGGTCCGACATGGCAACGAAACGCGAAAAAAAAAAACAGGACTTAAAGAAAGGAAGAGAGAAAGGGCAGAGTTACCTGGAAATGTAAGGTCGCCGGAAAAAAGCAAGAAAACAAAGAGCGAAACTTGCCGAAAAGACAGGTAAAACTCCGAAACAGCAAAAGCAACACCAAAAGCTGAGACCTTGGACTGGAAAACCACCGAAAAATCACGAAAACCAGAACGAAGTAAAACCCGGAAAATGCAAGTCAAGAAAAAACGAAATCCTCAGTATCACCGGAACCGGAAGAAGAAAACTAAGAAAATGACGCACTTTTTGGTGGCAATGGAGCACTAAAAAGCAAGCTTTGGAGCAGTGTAAGTATCGGCTATGGAGGTTCTTGTCAGAGAGTAAAGGAAAGGAAGGAGAAAGTTCTTTGAAAAATGAGATAAAAAGTCAGAAGAAAAAACCGCCTTTTGCCTTTATACCAGGATGGGTGGCCAAGATTGAGTAAACTCTTCAACTTCCTCTCAGATGCGTGCCAAGTGTCAAGACTACACTAAAACCTAATAAAGCATTTGGGCGGGATTTTCGGAAAAGGTAATCATTAACTTTTCGAAATTCTTCAACTCCCTACGACGACACGTGGCGCTTCACAAACCTACCCCATTAAGAAAAGACAAAGAATCAAGATAAAAAGAAATATAAAAATATCGTCGCAAAAATGCCCGCGTCCATCCGATAACATCTTCAGTGGTCGCGACCCCAAAAGATGCTGGGGGGCTAGTTGTATGGGTATAACCCAAGTTCATTAGCGGCCTTCTCATCTATGGCCGCGAATAAGGTTATGGACGCGAGAACGATAAAACCATTAAAAGCATCGCTCGAGCCAGTTCGTCCCCTAGGACCGACAGTGTTGGCGGACGCCTAACATGACAAAATAAAGGGAATCTTCCCAGCTGTCAAATGCGTCATAGCCCCACACGTGTCAAAGGATTATACGCCCTGTCAGAGGAATAGTACTTCTATAAATACCCCAATGGTACTATTCTGCAGGTACATTCTCTTACACACTAAAAATAGCCTATCTTCTCTCTCTTGTTTCTCTCTCTACATCCTAGTGGTCCAAACATCTGACTTGAGCGTCGGAGGGGTTTCCTCAAAACCACCCCGAGGGTAGTTTACGTTTGCATCCTCTGCAGTTTTCCAGCAAGGACGTGAGCTCTCGAGACTTGGCGGACTCTTGCGAGGACGCTAACTGTTTCAAACCGAAACAACACGTGTCCATACATTTATTGCTTGATTAAAATCTCAACAACAAAACTAATTAACAGATTTCAAACTAGATATATCATCAAAAATACCTAGAATATGACAAACCTCTGTCAAAATCCACATAATGTAGTACTTGACGCTGAGCTCTGAATTAGATTAACTTGTTCAGAGTCAACAGTTTAGTATGATCACATAGTATTACTTCAACAATATCCTCCTTTTGTATAAAATCTGGAGCAACACTAATTTAACGGAATAAAATAGTCACTTTAGTATAACATCAACTTAAATATTACTTTTCGGATCAACACTAATATACAAAAACACAAATCCTTAGAGAAACAATGCATGTTTAAAAACACAAATTAATGTGGCTACAGTATGATAAAAACAGTAATACAAGCTAGTGATGCATCCTTCAAACTATATCAACTTAAGCGGTTTAGTGAGGCCTGGCAACTCAGATTAGTGTACAACTGAAATTCAATCTTATATGAACACCATTTTCTATGTATACATTATGCATTAGAGCTTAAACCCAGCTCCATCTTCTCATCACATGTAATTATCATATGCTTCTCTAGTTGATTGAGACCTCAATATGACATGGCCATTTAGAAGCATCTCTACTAAAAACAGAACATTCCCACCTTCAGGCTTGTATCCTTTTGAATTAGTGCTAATGTGGCATGTAAATTAAAAATGCATTCATTTTCCATTTTAATTGTTGAAAACATTATGTACTTCCGGAAATTCTATGATTTCTGTTAAATACTCTAATTGCAGTGTACATTTTTTATTTTTTAGTAACTTTTGCTTAATAGATCAAAGCTCTTCATTTGTATTTTCGGACGAAGATGATTACTTCAAATCAGACTATAAGGAGAACAACAAATTTTGAGAAGGAAACGATTAATAATAATAATGCCAGACAAGCTACTATGTAGGTAATTATACCATTTCATATTACTATTAATAACTTGGTTCATCTTAGAGACAATAAATTGTTGTTTAAAATTCACATGAGATGACCGACATTTATGACATTTGTTACAAACTTCTTATAGCTTTTGGTATAATATGTCTGACACACAAGCATACAAAAAGAATAATTAATAATATGTCCATTATATGTTATGATAGCCACTATCATGATGATAAACATGCTCTATAAATCGTTTGGTTATTTTACTTATGTATGATGTATCATATATGTGTAGCGATTTATACTGTGGAATCAATTATGAGCTTTGGGGTTTTATGGATAATTTGACAACTGCAATTGGTATTTTAGATTTGGCAGACCATAATTTGTTATAGCAGACGAAGTGCATAAACAAACATAAGAATTAAGAGTTATATATGGATGCATTGGTTAATATCAGAGTCTCTCGTGTTTGTGTTTCTTCTCGTATATGATTTCATTTCCTACTTGCTACTCAACTTTGATATCTTTTTTTTTGTTCCAACTTTGAGAACAATGTTTAAATTAAATTGTTAAGCTAGTATATGATTTGCTTTCCTCCTTGTCACTCAAATATGCTATTAGGGTGGTCTGTAAATGTGCAAAGATGCTCTTTCCTATAAGGGTGATGAACTCCTAGCTCAATTCATCGATCTTAAACTAACTTATTTCTGTATATTTTGATTCTCTACAAGTAACTCTTATGGATGCCAAATAAAGCTAAAAGATAAGCTTTGATCTATTGTGATTAAGATAATGGGTGTTTTTTTATTATTATATATGCATTCCTATATTTGCTGAGCTTGGTCAAATTAAGGTGATAGTTTATTTCAGATTTAGTCAGCATGTAACTATAGGTAATGGTGTTTTTTATCTTTGAAATTGCTATGATGAAGGAATCCAAGTAGATAGGGAAGTTAATTTTTGTTGAACTATTTGATGATGCTCAGCTTGTGATATGCCCTGAATATATCTATCTATTATTTAAACTCTATGTTTGGTAATCAATTAGAAATATTTGATTTTTAATTAATTTAATTATATATGTTTGAATTTGTAGGTGGTCCCAAGACAAGAAATGGAAGGCATGGAAGCAATTTGGATCCAAAGTGGTTTAGTAGAGCCTTTTAGTATGTAAAAGTTCTATTGTGAATTTTGTTTAGTTATTAGTTAATAGACGTGTAATAATATATTTTGTAAGTTTACCCATTGGCATGAATAATGTATACATAAATTTTCTTTAGGATATAAAATTTCAAATTCAATTTATAAATATATAGTTTTATATATATTAATCTACTACTACTAGTAGGCTATTACGGTATTCCAATTGCATTGGCTATGAAGGTGTTGCAATAGCTATATGATAGTGTTGCAATATGTAGGGAGGCGTTGCTATAGAAGCCAAAATGGGACACAATATGAGTATTAGGGTCGTTGCAATAGCTATCGAATGGCGTTGCAATAGATATAGAGGCGTTGCAATAGACCTTATAGATGACGCAACGACTATTTACACCTATCGCAACGGCTTTGTGATAACCGTTGCAATAGGTCCAAAAGGTCGTTGCATTAGACCTATAGCAACGCCTTCAAATGCAATGGTTGGGAGTCCTTGCCTTAGGCCTACTGCAACGTTATTTGGCCCTAATGCAACGGATTTTAGGTGTTGCATTAGGCTTTAAATGTAGTAGTGTATGAACCTACGTGAATCTAATGTCATAATAGTAAGACGTTTTCTTCCATTTCCTAATAAAAAGTAAATAAGGAAAAAGAGAAATAAATGAACAATCAACATCATTCGCATAACCAACAACAGAGTTGGTAAAATAGAAAGTTTCATTAAGTTAAACAGTCGTATTTACATCCTAATATGAGCTACATACAAAAACGGACAAAATGGGCTAGCCACATATGGCATGACTGTACTGGTACGGCAAGAAAAGGGGAAGACCTAGGCTAAGAATCTTAAGCAACATCGGAAATTCCAGCCTTGTCGGCATCTGATACTCCAGCAACAGCAGCCCCAGCATCGGACACCTTCGCGGCCTCATCAGTGGGCGCATCAGCTACTTTAAGATCAGAACCGTCATGACCCTTATCAAGAATAATAAGATCATCATTACTCTCGACTCCATTACTAGTGGTCTCCTTAACAGTATCCTGGTCTTCCAGCTCCTCAAACTCGGTGCGCGGATCGGCGTTGGCGATATCAGCCTCTCTACCTTGTAGTCCAGTTCTCCGCCTTCAACCAGGATCTCGAATTCCCGGCGACCATAAGCATCTTCCACTTTCCCCCAATCGATAGCAAGGAGGGAATGTTTGGCACACCTCATGGTGGCCGACCATCCCCCATTGTACCGATTGGCACGACGGTGGACGAAGTCCATGGACTTCCGGTATTCAGTTACCGTATTGGCCTCGCGGTCTTTGGCTTCCCGGAGCGCATCTCTCGATTTATGCAGCTCTGTGTCCTTGTTCTTTTAACAAAGTGAGTTCGCTTTGTTGAGGACGAGGATCGATTGCGGGTCAGTTTGAGCCTTGTCCAAGTCAACTTTCACGGTCTTGAGCTCATCCCGCTCATCTGTCACCGGTTTCAGCTACGCATCCTTGGCGGTCAGCGTTTCCTTGGTTTTCGAGTCACCCTCTACTTCGCTGAAGTAGGCACCTTGGAAATAGCGGTAACGATCACAGAGCTCTTTACCGGAATGCATCGACTACAAAAAAGAATGGAAAAAGCAAGTCAGATAATATATACGCCTCACTTTTCTAGTTTGTGGCAGTTCTGGAAGAGTTTTCCACATGTCCTTGTGTCTGTAAGACTGAGCTATGCTTTCCTAATTTAACTCTATTTTACAAGTTTGAGATCTCTGGATAAAACAATCAACAAACCTGGTAAAATACTTGGTGAAAAATAAAAGAGAACTTACCACAGCCCAGTTGTGGGTGTGTGTAGCAGCGACCGCCAAGATCTTTTCCAGAGGCATGTCATATTTCAGCTACAGGCCCATCAAAAGCTGGTAGCCGAGGTTGCTGCCTTCTAGAGGACGGTCCAGCAACGAGGACTCATCATCAAGGACGTAGAGTCTAGGCCGGAAGTGTCCGCCATCCCGAATAAGATCGGGCCCATCTCTTGTAATATCTCTAGCAAAGCAACCTCGGCTTGCTCAATGAAAGCGACCTTTCGAAGATGAGAAAAATGCTTCAACTCCAGAATCATGGCCGACAGCGTTAATTATTTATATATCTTAGACCGTAAGGAAGAGGAGCCCACTTCGGCCACCCACCCCTTTAGCAGGCCTTTGGGATTCTTGTCCACAATTTGGACCACGGAGGTGGTCGTCTCCTTATGAAGCACCTTTGTTGGGGGCCGCTTTGGCTTTTTGTCACCTTGCTCCTCAACCTTTCTCTTTTGAGGAGTCAGAAGGACAACTTTCTTTTAGGGAGTAGGATGAAGAACATTCCCCGCAACTTGGGCGGAATCACCACCATCACCATGGCCAGCTGCTTGGCCCTATCTACCTCACCGGCTACCAATTCACGGAGGAATGGAAACAAATCTCCTGGGAGGCTTCGGAGGTATGTTGCTGATGGGTATATAGTTTTTGTTCAGGTGGAGAGCTTCCCGGGTCAGATATTCCCGGCCTAAAATGAACTAAAACAAGGTCATTAGTCAAGATAAAATATTTAACAATAAAAAATACGCATACATGAAGGATAATGTTTAAGAACGGTATGACCCTTAATGCCTACCATAGGGCTCAGCTTAGCAAAAGTCGAGAGCAGACAGAGCCGCATTGCACAAGATATACTTGGGATGAGGCAACCAATTTAATTTTACCAGGACAGGTTTACCACCCTAGGGAGTCGATTTAGAAGATGATTCGAAAAATTTAAAGGCGTTCAGCTCCCAGCGTGTTGAACGCCTGTCACGAATATGTCCATTCTAGAACGTGGCGTTGTGCAATACCGGCACAAGGGGAAATCCTAACCCTGAAAAATAAGGCCGTCATTGCTTCCGTGAGGTCAGTTTAGGATATACGGTTATTTACCCCCCTTGGTATACATGGACATCCAGCCACCCCGGCCAAGTTCGTTGTCGGTCGTGGACTCCTTTTTCTTACCCTTACCCTTACCCTTTGCGGAGCCGTCCTCTTAATTCGATGAAACTTCCGGTAGAGGTTTAGGGTCTCAGGGAACCTCTTATATCGGACAGTCCAAGCATAAGCGATAAGTTTACGCCACTCTGATAGCGTAATATGGGACAAGCCTATGTTCTGAGCTTTGACAACCTGGACAATAAATGGGTCCAGAGGGAACCTGAGGCCGAAATCTATCATATGCATGTACACCGCTACATGTCCAATCGAGCAATTGGTAACTTGACTCCTCTCGGACGGCATCACCAACTCATATCCGTCCAGGAAGGCAAAGGCCTCAGCCCCTCTACTATAGAATTTATTACTTAATGTCATTCTCCAACTCGGATCAATTTGAACAAAGGCACGACTACCCACCGCACATGGCGGCATGTATAGGTCATTCATGGTCTCATCGTCGTCCTCCGGGATGACCTCGAGAAAATCTTCATCGTAGTTAGACTCCAGCGTTGTCGACTCTTAATCCGGCATCATGTCGCGTAGAACGATGTCCACGTCGTCCGAATCAACAGAGGATACCTCATCCTCCATATTATCACCTTCATCCATCTCGTCATCAGACGAATGTAGAGTTGTGTATCCTCTTCCAACACCCCTACCGGCATAGAGTCTTCACTGGGAGGAAAGAGCAAGGCATGACACTCTGCTAACCCAATCATGATCCCATACTGAACAGATTCAGACACTCACATGGCCTCTCCAAGGGCCCTAACGGCGGTAAGAGGAGAATCGTGTAATATGGCTCCTTAGGACCCAAACTGAAGTACCAGAGTCATTGTTGCATTATTAAGGCCTAAGGTCTCTAACTAAGTCCACTATCGGCGAATTAGCGGAAACTACCGGGTTATCAAACTCAAAGTCACTATCGGTCATGGAAGGGGGAGCTTTCATACATGTTTTGAGAATCATAGTTGAATGACATGCTTGGAACTTAGAGGTAAATATTATGAAAAGAGGGGATCTGCGAAAAATATGTGGAAGAAGAAAACTCATAGAGCGCGGACAAATGGGCAAATCTGCCGGCAGGAAAGCTCGAAAGAATGGAAGAATATAACTCAATATTTCATGATGCAGGATTTGCACTTGTTTGCAGAAAATTTGGTTAGAGATCAAAGGAGTTGCAAGCAAAAGAGAATTTGAGTTTAGAGAGAAGAAACACTCACTAAGGGTTGAAGTTTGCAAAAGAGAATTTGAGTTTAGAGAGAAGAAACACTCACTAAGGGTTGAAGTTTGCAAAAGAGAATTTGAGTTTAGAGAGAAGAAACACTCACTAAGGGTTGAAGTTTGAAAAAGAAAATTTGAGTTTAGAGAGAAGAAACACTCACTAAGGGTTGAAGTTTGGAAGTAGTTCGAAAATGAACAAGGGAGGTTGTTCAAACCTTATTTATAGGGAAACTCATGGCCCTGATCAGATGACGCTTCATCTTCCTATCCACGATCATGCCATGTGTTACCGAATGCAAAATCGTTGTGAAGCAGTTGCACCAAATCTCTAACAAGATTTGTGCGCAAAAATCGAGGCAACGTTGCGTATTCCACAAGCTTGAACCTTATTCTGAAATCCTTGTCGTTGTCATATCGTTCCATCTTATGAAAGCAGCAACGCCCATGACGGTGACATGACAATTAAGTAGGACATCATTGTGCCAGTCATGCCGACTTGGGGGTTAGTTGTATGGGGACTATCTAAGTTCCATATCGGTCTAGCTATACCGTTATTTACCGCCATGGTCAACTAATTATATGAGTCGATAATATTAACTTAGAATGAGTCAAACCTTGATACCAACATCTATATCATGCCGGCTATATTGGAATGCCTTAACGGTATTCTCCACTTGGGTCCTCAAATGGGCTTGTTAATGAGCCTATGGACCTAAAAAGAAGTACCAAAAGAGGATAGAATTGTATTCAACCAATGGGAGCAGTGTCTTACCTTGCTTGGGACACTGTCGGCTCCTATAAATACCACATGATCTGATTCATAAGGTATGTTTACACATATTAACATACTTTGCTTGAGATATACCGGTCATTACTCTATATTAACTTAGGTATCGAGGGGCATTCCTCGAATCAACCCACGAGGTTAGTTCATGCAATGTGTTCTATCTTGCAAGACAATAAAATGGCGTACGTGATTTGAGGATACTGGTTCACCCGAATGATAATTATTCCATATCGGAACAATAACATTTTGGCAATTTAACTTTTCAGCTTGTCATGGTTGGGTTTAATCCTTAGAGGCTTAGAGGATCATTGGGAATGAAGAAAAAATAAATGATTTCTCTCATCTAACATTTAACCTTACAATCTTTTTTCATATCCATACTCCTTTCTTTTCTTATTGATGTTTCTAGTTTAACTTGTGTCAATATATTGGATTACAAATATATATAATTATTTATTTGCAAAAAATTATAAAAATTCAATATTATCAACAGTAATTATTGAAGAAACTAACAACACCCCACATGACTATGTTTTTCCTTACATATTGAGAAAAATTTAGAAGATTCTATATTATTCAAATAGTGTCAGATTCCAACTACGAACATCAATAACAAACGGAGGGAGTACTAGCAATTACCAAAAAAAAATACAAATATCATCCCTTTTTTTCTCTTATTTTTGAAAATCATACTCCTTTTATTGTTCTTTTAAGTTCTTCCTCTTTCCGTTTACAACCGGTCTTTTTAGTTCTTCCCTCTTTTCTTTTTTCCTTATTTGATAAAGTTTTATTCTCTATCCACGTGACTCTCTATTTTTAGATATTAGTATCATGTCGAAGTAAGGAACCACGACATATATGTTTCGAATAGATTCCATTTTGAGAGAGTAGAAAAACTAGTATCTCACTGAAAGGTTCTACATCTGCCCTTTCGAAACACATTTCTTTAGAGAAATTCTCTTAACTCACATAATTCTACACTCTCTCACATCCATATTCTCTCTTCTATTTAAATAAACAAAAAGAACCCACCTACACTCTCTCTTCGTTACCTTGGTGTATATAGCTATATTAAACAGAGAGAACTTAGAAGAACAAAGTGAGTACTTTGCAATATATAACAATTAATGATATAAATCCAAATATAGAAATATGGTTATCGATTTATATAGGCTTATTATGAGAATATAGATATATATTTTTTGGCTTTGTATCTTTCGAATTTTAGCCATTTGAAGATTGGCGCAGTACGCGGAAGCATCCCATGAGCTCTTTTGATCGTGGAACCAATCGTTTTTTACCTCAAAGAGCCACAATCAAATACGCGGATGAGTGGTAAAAGGAAGGCGAGTGAGATGGACCAGGATATGCAAGCATTTATGGAGGTGGATACTATTATGACATAAAGAAAAAAAAGAGCAGTAGAGATGAATGTGCAACAAGTGGCGGGCCCCACACCCTGGGCCCTCGATGAACAATGATATACATCCTCTCGTGGAACTGTAGGGGTTGGGAAATATCCCTGCAGTAAATGCGTTAAAGCGCATTGTCATTCTTGAACATCCCCAAATGGTATTTCTTTTTGAAACTCGTCTTAAAGCTTTTGAGATGGATAAAATAAAACAAAAACTGAAAATGAAAAACATGGTGGTTGTTGATTGTGTTGGTGAAGTTCGGAGTAGGAGTGGGGGCTAGCTCTTTTATGGGGTGAGAGTTTGAGTATTAGCACAAAATCATACTCTAATAATCACATTGATGTATGGGTAGACTCGGTAGAGAATGATAGATGGAGATTTACAGGAGTTTATGGTTTTCCTGAAGAGGATAAAAAGGACTAGACAGGTCAATTGTTGAGGCATTTGAAAGAGGACCAACATGAACCCTGGCTTTGTGGTGGTGATTTCAATTTGATGATGATGTCTAGTGAAAAAATAAGGAGGCAATGAGTTCCGGATAGAGGATGCGAAGATTTTGCGTCAAGCTACCAGGTTCTGTCATCTTAAAGATCTGGGTTATGTCGGTCATGAATTCACGTGGACCAATAATAGAGGAGGGGAGCACAATATCCAAGAGAGACTGGATAGATTCTTAGCTACCCCCTTGTGGCGACAATTTTTCCCGGGATCTTTTGTGTCCCATCTATCAAAACGAAAATTCGACCATCTTCCTATACTATATATTATGCTTGAAAGGTAATATTGAAGTACAAAAAAAGAGGAGAAAGTTTCGACTTTTTTGATTTGAAGAGATGTGGCTCAGGGTTGAAAGTTGTGCGGAGATAATTGGGGGTGCTTGGGCGAAGGACGGGGACCTATGCTCGAAAATAGCTCACACTTCCCGTAATTTGAGTGCATGGGGAAGGAGCAAGTTTGGTGATTTTATGAAAGAGATGAAAGAATGCCGCATTAAAATGGAGCAGCTCATGGGCGAAACTCAAAGTGGTGACACTATTGCCCAGATGAAGGCACTTGATGATAGGATGGATGAACTTGAAAACTGGGAGGAGTTGTATTGGAAGCAGAGGAGTCGCCATGAGTGGTTAAAAAATGGGGACAAAAACACCACTTTCTTTCATACTAAGTACAAGCAACGAGTGGCTCGAAACCAAATTCTCAGTATAAAGGATGATGCTGGTACTGAATTCAAAGATGAAGACCATGTAACGGAAGTAATCGCTGCCTTCTTTGAGGAGTTATTTTCCACGTGTGGACATATAGACGCGGCACCTATCCTCGCGTGTGTGGAGAATCGAGTGTCACAAGTTCAATTTGAGCAGCTAGCTGCACCCTTCACGGGTGAGGAGGTACATGATGTTGTGTTTCAGATGCATCCCACAAAAGAACCCGGCCCGGACGGTATATCGGCAATCTTCTTTCAAAAGTTCTGGAATGTGGTTGGTATGGACGTGATTGACAAAGTGCTTGATGTGTTAAATTGCAATGGCGATATTGATTCTATAAATCAGACTCATATTGTCCTTATTCCTAAGAAGAAAAAATGTGAGTCCCCTGTTGATTTTAGACCAATCAGCCTTTGTAATGTGATTTACAAAATTGTGTCGAAGGTCCTTGCGAATAGGTTGAAATTAATTCTCCCTAACATTATACATGAGTCTCAAAGTGGTTTTGTGCCGGGGAGATTAATTATTGATAATGTGTTGGTGGCTTATGAGTGTTTCCACTACTTAAGAAAGAAGAAAAAAAGGCAAAAAAGGTTTTTTGGGGCTTAAACTAGACATGAGTAAAGCCTATGATAGGGTGGAATGGGAGTTTTTGGAGAAAATGATGCAAAATTTTCAATTTCCGGATAATTATGTAAATAACATTATGAAATGTGTTACTTCTGCGTCCTTCAAAGTTCTCGTTAACGGCCAACCATCGAGAGAATTTAAGCTAAGTAGAGGGCTCCGGCAAGGGGATCCGCTCTCTCCATTTTTGTTCATCATGTGTGCGGAGGGTTTGTCCGCTATGATGCGTGCGTCTGAAAGGCGGGGAGATATCCATGGCATAAAGATTGGTAGACATGTGGAACTTATCTCTCATCTTTTCTTTGCCGATGATAGTTTGTTGTTTGTCAGAGCAAATGAAGGGGAAGTAGAGAATGTACTAGAGATTATTTCAACCTATGAAGCTGCTTTAGGCCAGAAACTGAATATGGAAAAATCAGATGTGTCTTTTAGCCGAAATATTGAACTGGAAAAGAAAAACATGCTTCCGATGAAGTTATCTTTTAAGGTTGTCGAAGGACATGATAAGTATTTGGGTGTTCCGACGTACATTGGAGGTTCAAAGAAACAGGTTTTCCAAGTTATTCAGGATCGCATATGGAAAAAACTCAAGGGGTGGAAAGAAAATTACTTGTCTCAAGCAGGGCGGGAGATCCTAATTAAGTCAATTGCCCAGGCAATTCCTACCTATGTAATGCAATGGTTTATTGCTCTGCCTATTAGCATTTTGAAGGAGGTAGAAAAATTGTGCAGGAATTTTTATTGGGGGCAAAAGGGGGATGAAAGAAAGACTTGTTGGGTGGCATGGGAGAAAATGTATAATCCTAAGAAAAACGGGGGTATGGGGTTTCGAAACTTGCAAGTCTTCAACCAAGCTCTGCTTGCAAAACAAGCTTGGAGGATTTTGAATAATGAAGAATCGATCAAGCCGAATCTTAAAGAAAAAATATTTCCCTCAATGCTCTTTCTGGGAGGCAAAGTTTACATCAAATATGAGCTTTACCTGGCGCTCAATTTTGGGAGTAAGGGAGGTGGTGGAAAAGGGAGCTCGTAGATTAATTGGCAATGGAGCTAGCAGTGATATCTGGCGTGATTCATGGGTGGCGAGTTTACCAAGGTTCAGGGTGGCATCTAGCCGAGTTCACCTCGAGTATCCCCCACATGTGGTGAAGGATCTGTGGGAGGGGAGAGACTGGAAGACTGATTTATTGCATGGAATTTTTTCGCCAGGTGAAGTAGCTGCAATTTGAAACATGCCCATTCCACTTTTTGATGCAGACGGTAAGTGGACATGGACTTGTACTAAGGATGGAAATTTCACTGTCCGAAGTGCCTATGGTATGCTAATGCAAGAAGCTCTAAGTGGCAGAGCTACTCTTCGGCAGGTCATGAAGGATCCGATTGGGGAGTGGTATGGAATGCAAGTGTCCCCTCTAAAGTGAAACATTTCGCGTGGCGTGCGATTCATGATGGACTAGCAGTTCGTGAGCAATTAGGAGTGCATGGCATGGAGGTTGATCAAAGGTGTGCCATGTGTGGGGAACACGATGAAACTGTGATGCACATCCTTGGGTCGTGCGAAGAAGTAAAAAAGGTATGGCATTTCTCACCTCTAAGGCTAGACGTGAGCATGACCGACACGGTGACGTTCCGGGAATGGTGTGTGTCGCTTCGAAGTCGGTATAAAAAGATGGAATGGTGGAGTATTTTTTGGAGTTTGAGCTGGGGTTTATGGTTAAGAAGGAATGGATGGGTTTTTGAAGGAAAAAAAGAGAAATGTTGAAGAACTGATTCATAAAGTTGTGGGGATGGTGGAGGAGTATGAAAAAGCAAATGAGGGGGGTAGTTTCGATGGCTCACACACTCACCTCAATAACAAGTGGACAGCCACGGTGGGAAAATCCTATAAGATTAACTCGGATGGAGCAATTTTCAAGGGGAAAGGAGTGGGTTGTGGAGGAATCACACGAGATAGTTCAAGGAATGTAGTTGTAGCCACAAGCCTATTTTTGCCGGGAGTTTTCGAAGTGGAGGTTGTGGAAGCGATGGATATGAGACACGCTTTAAAGGTATCAAAGGAAGCAGGTTTCGATGTGTTGGTGCTTGAAACGGATAACTTATCAGTCTACAATAAGCTGAAAAAAGGCAGCAGCGAGTCGTCTCTGCTGGGTAGTATTTTGCGAGATATACATATCTTAGCTAGTTCTTGTAGGCAGGTTTCTTTTTCTTTTGTTAAAAGGGAGGGGAATGGGGTGGCACATAGTTTAGCTAAGCTGAGTTGTACCTTTGAAGGTTTGCGGGTGTGGTTGGAGGAGTACCCTCCTGAAGTTGTTGGTTGTGTATTTGCAGATATTTCTGCAGCCTTATCTTAATAAATAAGTGCCATTTTCTTGTCAAAAAAAAAATACATGCCAAAGCTTTTGACATTTTCGAAATTAAGAGAAAAATTGATAAATTGCATCCACAATTTATTTGAGCCTTTAGCCTACGAGAGATTAATCAAAATCTTATGTCCTACTTTTTGTATACTATTTGTGTGCATTTCATTTTATTGGTTAGTAATATCATTATAATAAAATATAGTCTATATTTATATTTCAAAGTTTCGAACACGTGACCTCTTACTTCATAATGTCATAATCTTACGATTAAACTATGATTTTTGTGTTTCTTCTCAAAAAAAAAATTATGATTTGTATTTATAATAGGATATTAACTCTGAACAATAAGATATCCTTTTTATCGTAATTTTAATATCAAAACACATTATAATCAACCAATAAAAATAAATAACACACAATTTATATATAAGATATGGGACAAAAGATTTGATTTCGTAAAAAATGTTCTTAGATGTAGGAAACTGGAACCGGATATCTTAATGAGCTTTAGACTTCGTAATAAGAGGAAAGGGGATGTTTGATACATGCACTACTACTGTTCCTGAGTTTTTTCTTTTTTGGTGAGAACTGTTACTGATTGTTACATGAAAGAAAACTGGTCCAACATAATTGTTTGCTGATCGAGTCTGCCTTTGTGTCTTGAATTCTATAAATCCAAATAATATTGTCACATTTACAACAGACAGCATAAGACATTTTACAGAAAGACAACCACTTCCTTAGACCTTAAGCCGCAAGACTTTTGGTTACCAAAAAAAAAGTTCTCTTCTCTCTGACATGCTTTACCTAACCAAATCTTCGGACACACATTTGGGCTTTTCATAATTATGTTCTTCTCATTAAGGAAGAGCTTAAACTATAATGTTGTCCAGCATCAATGTGTAATCCAACTGGATTATATCTTTCTTCTCCCTCAAATCTCTTTTCCTACCTAAACAACTTTCACATTTCACTTCCTTTTTGTGTGTAAAAGGTAATGTCACATGCTTTTATTTGATTGATTACTACTTACTAGTCGTCTTCTCTAAATAATTCATCACATTTCTATTATACTCTCTTGCTAAATTTACAAGGTTAAATTTTATTGTAAATTTTGAATTCTCATTTTCCATAATACCTTTAACGATCCCGAAACTAAAACTTATAACAAAAGATTACATTGGATAAAAACTTAATTCGTGATTGATAGTTATAGGTTTTTTTAGATCCAAAATATATGGTCTATAATATCGATTTTGTTTATAAGATTGAAAATGAAGCGATACTATAAAAGGTAATAGCCAAAATTGTTAAATATGGGAAAGACTGAAAGTGATAATTTAAGCTAGGTACCTGACTACATAGGTAGTTTTGTAGAAAAAATTGCTAACGTAATTGAGAAATGTTTAAAGTAACTTTTTTGGATAAAGAAAATAAGGTGGGAATAGAATAAAGAAACTTTTCAGCTTTGTAGTTGCAAAACCAGCTTACTTAAAGTAATTTATCTGAATTTAAGCGTTTTCCGATTAGATTTTATTGAAGTTACATGCTAAACGAACCTAGTTATTTCCAGGCCCGTCTCGAACTATATAGAGGCCCTGTGCGATCTCGTATTTGAAGAATTCAATAATGTAATAGCTCATCCATACTTCACATAATCATATTATGAAAAAAAAAAGTCCAAATAAGTAGATAAACTTTTTCTTTTTACTACTTGAACTCTCTCTATTTTGGGGCCCTCACAATTAATGGGCCCTGTTCCATAGAACATGTTGAACATGCTAAAAGCCGCCCCTGGTTATTTCATGATTCTTAAATTTTCATCAACTAATCATTTAAGGTCATTTAAATAGATTACGAAACAGACCTCACTAAAAGAGTGAGTATACTTTTTATGTAATCCACATGAAATCGACAGATAGCGAAGGACCAACATGCCATAATAATACAGCGACCACAATGATGCTAAACGATGTAATAATTTCTATGTTTGACATGTTAAAGCGCCAAAAAAGAGAGAATTAAACCAAACAAAAAAAGTGACACATATTATGCCCACTACCTTTTGGGCATTCATTTTCTAGCATGCTTGCCGCAAACCTTTACCTGGTTTCGCTCTTTTCACCCTGTCCTAAAAGAGTTAAAGTCGGTAAATTCTCTCATCATATATATATAAGTTTCAATAAATTAATATAGATTTTGAAAAGTTTAGACAATTTTAGGTACATTCAAATAATTTTAAATAAGTTTACTTGATATAAATTCAGTAAATATAAAATAAATAAAAAACATTTAATCAGTCTAAAATACCTAAAAAACAAGCACTAGTCACAATCTAAAATATGGGAAAGAATAACACAAATTCTATTGGAAAATTGTTGTAAAATTAGCATTTTTCACCATCAAATTAGACAAAGCAAAAATAGCTCATTTCTTCACAATCAACTAAAAAATGAAACAAAATAGAGTAGGAAAATAAAGGATTTACGTACATGAAGAACAAATTTCTTATGACTTGAAAGCATCATTGATCATCGAAACCATCTCCAAACTTTGTAACTCTTTCTGCACTTTCTCAAATCTCTTTCTCTATCTCTAACATTACTAATTCTACATGATCCTCCACCATTGTTGTACATCTCATGCCCAAAACCATGATCATTTCCTCGAAAACCGAATTCTTTGGTTGATAATCCAAGTCCACTTCTTCTCAAAGAAGCAAGATCAGGCACTCTTGAATCTGATGACATATTATCATGCAACTTTAAATCAATAAAAGCAGGATCATCACAACTTACAAACTCAGTTTCTTTCAATGAGAAAATATTCTTGTTTGGACCCATAAAACTTGAAGTATCACAGTAATCAAAGTTGCTAATCCTTGCGTCAGATTCACTAAAACAGCTTTGTTTCGCCGAATCAACGACGAAATTCCCAGTGCTTACACTTGAAGCTCTTGCAGCTGATGATGAAACTGGGAAAGCGCCATTTTCTTCAGGATCATAAAATCCTCTGAAACTGCAAAGTGACCTTGATCTTGAAACCCCATTACACTCATTATTCTCTTCATTATTGTTCTTAACATGGTTGCTTTTGTCTCTTTTTTTCCTAAACAATTTTCCAATCTTCCAAAACTTGCCTGTTTCTGGTTTTTTACTGTTATTCATATCACCAACAGAAATGCTATTGCTTCTTCTCAGAGTGTTTAGATCATCATTATTGTTAGATGATCTTTGCTCGGTTTTCGGTTTCGAAGCTGAGATCTCAGCACCCTTCTCATTTTCAAGCAAGAATGAGATTCTTCCAACATCAGTAGTGGAAGAATTAGGGTTTGATGAGAAGATCTCAGAGCAAGAACATAAAGGAAGCCTTTGTTCTCCACATTGTGGGCAAACTAGCTGAGCTAGTCTATCAGTGAGACAATAAGCACAAATCCCACCTGAAGAAGATGATGAAGTTGGGTGCTTTTTGCATGGAAACTCTATGAAGTTTTCTCCAAAGAAATCTACGTTGTTATATTCTTCAAGCTCTCTTTTACCCCTGTCTCTCATGGTATGTAAAGCTCAAGTTTTTTTTCCTATGGCTAGTTGTCAATATATTGCCAGAATTGGAGTGATATGACAAGGAAATGAAGTAGGTTGTTGAGATTTTATGAGCCCAAAAAAGAACAGAAAAAATTTGGGGTTTATAATGTGGAAAGAAAGAATATGAAAGTATAGTAGAATCAGGTTTGGCTATGAGAGGAATGGCAATTCTTGGATGAGGACGATGGACGAGAAATACTAATTTACTACTCCATATAAAAGTCCACACAGAATTACTTTTCACATTATATATTTCCTCGGTTTTTTTAATGCAATAAATATATTTTTTTACTATTCATACTTATCACTTTGACTAAACTAGTTTTTGTCCCAGACGATACGTCTTAGATTATTTACCAACGTGTATTCATAGGTTTGAGTCTTGAAATCAAACACACATTTTTATTGCTTAATGTCTCATTTGATTGTGTGGGGAAGGGGAGAGTACGTGTGGCAGCATGACATTTGTTTGTTTTGAATTTTAGATATATATTTTATTTTTTTTTATTTGTACATAATAAACAACATAATTAAGTGGGATCAATATGTTACCAGAAATAGAAAAGTAACAGTGAGTAGATTATACATTTTTATTGCTTAATGTCTCATTTACTTAAGTGGGGAAGTGGAGAATACGTGTGGCAGCATGGCATTTGTTTATCTTGGATTTTAGATATATATTTTTTTTTTCGATTTGTACATAATAAACAACATAATTAAGTGGGATCGATATGTACCAAAAATAGAAAACGCAACAGTGAACAGATTAAAAAGAAACGAATTAAAAAGAAAAGTGTGTAGATCAAAAAGAAATGGAGGAAGTAACATTTATAATATTTACTTATATATTATTATAGATATATGTGGTCAAAGCAATGCCTCGACATACATAAATGTGCATTTGTTGAATTTCAAATGAAACGGAGGAAGTATCAAACTTTCGATATCTTTAATTAAGTATTCATAATCAAATTATAATCTTCACATTGAAAATGAAGAGAGATAAATCTAAAAAAATAAGTTATCATATAATAATATTTTTGTTATTATATATTATTTAATGGAAATTATTGGTCAAAAGTCATAACGGAATATTGAGAAAAACGCAAATGTCTATTATATAAGCCAAGGAGGAGGCAATGGCGTTCCCTTGAAATTTATTTAAATACCCCTCACAACATTCCACAAACAAACCTTCGAGCAGCTAATCAACCCAAATCCACGCACAAACTTGCCAAAACAAAATAATCAATCAAATATATTTTAACCCAATCAGCTGATATAATGTTCAATCAAATAAACTTACCAATAAAAAAATCAATCAGAAAGATTCATTATCAATAACTTATCAAAACATTAATACCACATACATAACAAAAAAAATTACACGGCATAACAACATTAAACAAACTCAATTACAAACACAAACTCCAAACAAAAAAAAATTATTTTCACAGATTGGAGCTTCACGACATTCTCAAATATGGAACTCTCAATTTGCCGATTCTTTACTATTAATCAGGTAGGCAGTTCGTATTGAAAATAAAGTTATGTGTACTGTTCTATGTTTAGTAAATCTTAATAATATGGAATATGTTCGAGTAAATTAAACTCAACTTACACCAAGTCTTAAAAATGTGTTGTATTAGATTTTTTCAAAAAAAAATTAAACTTAAATTACAGTTTATTTAGAATTTAATTCAAAAATAGTTGAAATTCAATATAAAATTACATCATAAATACTCGAAAAAATAAAATTTTGTCAAAAATTTCAATCAAAATATGAAAAATCGAATTGTTTTTGTTCCCTTATATTGAAAAGAATTTGAAAAAAAAAAATTACTGAAATCCATATATTAAAATAAAAAAATTATGCTCGTAATCGAATTTTAACATATACCTTAATTTGGGGGAAATCGAATTTCAACGTAAACGGTAGAGCTTGCGCCATGCCTTGCTTGAGATAATTCTTAGCTAATAATCGACGATCTCAATTGAATAGATAGAGAGAGAGAGAGAGAAACGAGCGTGGTTTGATTTGGGAAATTTGATTAAGATGATGTTCAATTGAATATTGAGAGAAAAAAATATTGGATATTTAGATTTATGGGTTTGGGAATTGGGGGAGTAGTGGTTTGATTTGGGAAAATTGATGAAGATCCGATGTTCAATTGAATTGGGGGAATTAGTGGTTTGATTTGTGTTTGGGAAATATGGGTTCATTAGCAGAGCAAATATGGGTTTGTTCAAGAAATGAGATGAATGACTTAAAAATGGGAGAGTAGTCTGTGGAAATTTTTGTCCGTAGCTAATATTGAAGAATTGAAGAGAGAGATAGAGTAGACTGAGTAGTATGTGTCTCTTTTGTCATGGGACACATGGGGTGCATATTAACGTTTTAGTGCAATATATCTATTTCTATCAAGCTATAATAACCCAAAAAATTCAAGCTATAATAGCTACATGCAAAATGCAACAACAATTGTATAACGTTTAGAGCTATATTTTAAAGTAGCATAATATTTAATTGCAGTGTTATCTCACCTTTACCTTTTTGCCTTAAATGATATGTTTGAGCTTTGACTTAAAATGTAAATTGTTATGGACTCTTATTAACTTAAAATTGTAACGTTAATTGATAGTGGTAATTGACTTAAAATTATTATGTTACATGATAGTTGGTTGACTTAAATTTATCTTACTACTCTAAGTTGGTTCTATCATCTTAGATATATATTTATTGAAGTGTTTTTCAATAATATTTGTAAGTATTTAGAAAAATCTTATTCACAAAATGAAGATGAACTTAGATACGAATTTTCGTTTTTGGTTTATTTTACCACCAAGTAACAGTTATCCAACAATATGTCGCACGCATCGCGTGCATAAAAAGCTAGTGAGAAATTATATGAGGAACAATGCAAAGAGTATACTAACACAAAAGTAATCCTTCAAGTCACACAGAAGAAAAGTCAAAATTATATCACAAAAGGTAATGTAATTTCGCCTAAAGGTGGACATATGGTAAACGAGTCAATTGTATCATTTTAATTTCAGTTTTTTCACCAAATACCCTAACAAAAAAATTTATTCACCACATACTCCAACTTTTTTCCAAATTCACCATATATCCCTGACTTTCTAAAAAATGCATCCAAATACCGTTAATGACTAATGGCGGTTAACTTCGTTAGTTATTAATGTTAATTAACCTTAAAAAACCCTAATTAACCCTAAAAAACTCTAACTAACCCTAACTAACCCTAAAAACCTAAGTAACCCCAACATACACTCTCTCCCCTAACCCACCCTAAGACCATCAGCCTCCCCCCCAACAACCCCAGCCCCACTAGCCCCTTCCCCGCAACTCCCCGCTCCCCCTCCCCCGCAGACATGCCTCCTCCTCCCCCTCCCTAGCACCCCCAGCCCGAATACCCCCTCACCCCACCCCCTTCGAATCCCAAGACCCCACCCCTTGAACTCAGTCGCTCCCCCTCCCCCGCCGCAAAATCGCGAATCTCGTGCCCCCCCCCCCACCCCTTCCCTCACCCTTTCGAACTCAGTCGCTCCCCAATGGCTCGGATGACTCGGATTTCTTCAGCAACAATGGCACCAGATTTCTTCGATAACTCAGGTTTCACATCTAGTGCGACGACGAGAGTGAGGGAGGAGGAGGCGCGGTGGAGATCGAGGGGGCCTACGTAAGGGATGTCGGGGATGGGGGTTGCGTGGATGATGTAGGGGAGGGGGAAGGGGTTGGGGGTTGGTGGGGCTGGGGCTGGGTTAGTGTTACTTAATGTTTTTAGGGCTACTTAGGGTTTTTAGGGTTGATAGGGTTTACTTAGGATTTTTTAGGATTAATTGACGTTAATGACTAACGGAGTTAACCGTTGTTATCCATTAAGGGCATTTGGATGTATTTTTTAGAAAGTCAGGGGTATATGGTGAATTCGGAAAAAAGTTGGGGTATCTGGCGAATAAAAAAATTTGTCAGGGGTATTTGGTCAAAAAACTGTTAAATTTGTTTGGATCATTCTATCATATCTCATATCGTTTTGGGTCTACTTAATTAGGTCATTTATGGGTTATTTATTGTCAATTAGGCAATTACATTTCTATGATATATATAAGGGATGGACCAAAACAACCTATCTTATTCCTACTCCGATAGGGTCGAGCAGCTTTAGTTGGTAAATCGCATTATCGCTCTTTACCGTGCCAATAACAACGCTGGGCCGGGTAGCTAAGTTCGTGTGGAAGAATTGTTGCGCCGCGGGAAATATGTGGCTCCATACTGCATAAAATTTTCACCAAGCATAGAAAACAAGCTGAAGAGATTCAAAAACCAAGCAGGAAGGGAAGGGAAGAGGTTTCGCACAGCTAACGTGCAACGACTTTCAAGGTAGCTCGACCCTTGCCCAACAACTTCTCTTTCAGCTGCTTAACCGCGTGGTGCATGGCTTCTCCGTTGGGAGGAAGAAGGAGTTGTTTCGGAACCCGCTAATGGTTTTGGGCTGAAACTATTTTGTCTTGAAAGAAAAGATGCACATTCTGTTTTAGAAAAATGCACATGATAAATATTTATATAAGTTGCACATTTATTATAAAAAATATGCAAAAAAAAATTCCTGCTCTTTTTAAGAATATTCTCATCCTCCCCCCTCACTCACACACGCCGCGTGCACACACACATTTCAGCTAGAATGAATTACATAATGGTTAAAAACCATTAAAAAGGATTACTACTTAGTTTTCTTATCTTTTAATATAATAATTGTTCTCACTAGTTATTAACCCTATATATATACCACTTACTGTGTTTTTTTTTTACTTGTAATATTGGAGTATGACACAAAACTTTAGGAGAGGAAAGAGATAGAGAGGCATAAAAAAAAAAGGATTGCATGCATTCGGAGAGATAAAGAGATAATATGTTCGGAGATGATGGTGGTTGTAGAAACCGATGGTGGGAGAGATAAAGAGATATAAAGAGATAATGGTGCAGTGGTTGTAGAACCCATTACCCCTTTAATCCATTACCCCAAATCCATGCACGCCGTAAAAAGATATTATGCAACCATTTTGCTTTGGCTTTCCTATGCATAATGAACCGAATGCTCCCTAAACAAAATCTAGTTCCTAGCCAGTGATTGAATAATTAATTTCCTCTGCGAGTTACTCCCTTTGTTTTTATTAATTTATCACTTTTTTTTTACCATTGTTAAGATGTTTCTTCAATCTTGAATAACTTCAATTGTTTATTAATTAATTATTTAAAATTAACTTAATCTATATTGAAAAGATTCTAACAAGATCATAGATGATAATATAAAGTATACGAGTATTACAGTACGATCAACATTATATTAATAAACTTTGACTAATTAATAATAAAGGGATAAACTAGAGAAACAGAGATAATATAAGTTATTTTAATTTATATGTGCAGCATTAATTAACTTGAACTACACCTCATAAAGAAAAAAAAAAATGAACTCCAACTAAAACTTTCATCAAGTAAGATAATGGGAACTCATTGCACCAAAAAGCTTTTGTAATTATATGATTGAATGGGGTCCATGGAATAGATACAGCAGCACGAAGAGAAAGGTCAAATTGGGAGAATGTAGGGGCGGTAGCTAGCAATTCCTAAGCACGTTTGATAGGCAGGATCCGCACGCCCCAAAATCACGAATGATCCTATGCACCGTATAAACATCATTGAAACGTTGCATTCCAGCAGTAGAACAATCACAAGGGGTTATGTTTAGAGATCGCAATAGATAGGGTAAGACTAGACCCATATTAATATCCTAATTTTTGGATGTAGACCTATCCCTACTCGTATTTATAGGTTAAAAAAATTTAGGACCCTTACCCGTATACATAAGGTCCGACAGGGTATGGATAGGATCTAGGGTCTGAAATGGGTCCAATACCAAAAAATTAAGCTTATATTTTCACGTGTATATAAAATTGTTAATCACAATTCTATATATTAATTTTGCAATTAGCTTACATAATATCAATATTCACATTCCGTAGTAATACATAGTTTTTGCACATCCCAAAAGCCTCATACATCAAAACAGAACTAAGAGTGACATTGTGATAGTGAGAGAGTGAGAGTAGAGAAAGAGAGTGAGAGTAGAGCGAGAGAGTGACACTGTGATAGTGAGAGAGTGAGCGTAAACTAAAAGATGAGACGTGATTGCGATTTTGCGGCTAGGGGCTAGGGTTTCTGTATAAGGGGGTTTTAGTTTTACTAGAAGGATATGTTTATATATATATATATTTATATTTATTTATTTATTTTAATTTTGTAAAAAATAAAAATATATATTTTGGTGTGGGTCCATGGATAGGGTCTGGGTATTTGAGGAGTGGACCCTTACCCTACCCTTACCTGATAGTACTAGGACCAATACTCTATCCTTACCCATAGGATCCAAAAAATTAAGACCCATACTCTAATTTTAGGGTAGGATCTGGGCAAGTTTGGGTAGGGTCTTGGACTCATTGTCATCCCTAGTTATGTTCTCTTCATTATATGTCCTATTCTTTTGAACTTAAATTCAATTGCTTCAATTTATTAGACTTAACTTTAGTTCAATATACTTCAGTTCATTTCAATTCCAACTATAAAGTTAATTTTGTTGTTATCAATATGTTATTTTTTTTAAGTTGGTATTATTATTACGTTGTTATTGTTGTTGTTGTTAGGTTCATTGTTGTTCTCATTGTTATTATTATTATTATTATTATTATTATTATTATTATTATTATTATTATTATTATTAATATTAATTTATTTATTTGTTATAATATTATTATGTTTAAATTAATACTATCATTGGTTGTTCAGTTTTATTCAATTTGGTCCTGCTCAGTTCAGCTTAAAAGAAGGAGGCTTTTTGTCCTTTTTTTTTTATGGCGTTGAAGTGAACTGATTCATTGAAGCTAACCTGAAATAAACTGAACTAAACCGATATAAATTTGTAGAGCTGAAGTGAATTATGCTAAACTGGAGAACATGGAGCTCAGCTATATAGAAGTGAACCAAAATTAGATTCAAAAGAACAAGGTCTTACTACTAACTTTCAATAAAAAAAATAAGTTCAACAAAATAATAAGTTAAGTTCTACAAAAACAAGTTATGTTCGGTAAAAAAAAAAGTTAAGTCCAACAAAAAAAGAAGTTAATTTCGATAAAAATACGTTTTTTCACCCAAAACCCTGACAAAATTTTTATTCACCAGATACCCCAACTCATTTCCCAATTCACCATATACCCCTGACTTTCTAAAAAAGATACATTAGAATGCCCTTAATGACTAACGATGTTAACTCCGTTAGTCATTAACGTTAATTAACCCTAAAAAATCCTAATAACCCTAAAAACCTTAATTGACCCTAAGTAACCCTAACACTCTCCCCTCCCAACCCCAGCCCCACCAGCTCCCCCTCCCCACAACCCCCCACATAGGCCCCCCCTCGATCTCCCCCAAATCCCCCCTCCCTGCAGTCACAACTCCTCCTCCCCATCCCCCTCCTCCCCCACCCCTTCGAATCCCGCAACCCCACCCCTCACCCCCACCCCCTTCGAATCCCGAGCCCCATCTTTGAATTCGCTAACGAACTCACCGCGCTCGATTAAGATCGAAAAAGTCGCGAGATCAGGTTAAATTTTTCGGTGTTCTTCTTCTAGTCGGATCTACTTGTGGTGTATTGTAGGAACGTGGAACTTTTCGGCGTTTTCTCTCCTCTTTTTTCTTCTGTAATGAATTTAACTTGTGAGTTTTGAATGTAGGAGGGGTGGTGGCTCGGTATTGGAAGACGATGGGGTGGGGTGTGCGGGATTCGAAGGGGTCGGGGAGGGGGTGTTGCGCGATTGGAAGAGGGTGGGGGTTCGGGATTGGAAGGAAGTGGGGGTGGGGTATGCGAGATTCAAAGGGGTGGGGGAGGGTGCTGCGTTATTGAAAGAGGGTGGGGGAGGGAGTTGCGGGATTCGAAGGGGTGGTGGTGGAGGTAGGGGGAGGGGGAGGTGTTGCTGCGGGGGAAGGGGGTTGTGGGTTGTGGGTTGTGGGTTGTGGGTTGTGGGTTGTGGGTTGGGGGTGGTTGGGTCTGGTGGGGAGCTGATGGGGTGGGGAGGTGGTGGTGGTTGAATGGTTGTTAGGGAGTTAGAGTTAGAGTTAGAGTTAGAGTTAGGAGTTAATTAGGGTCCAAAATAAAAATTTAGGGTTAATGACTAACGTCGTTAATCGTCGTTAGTCATTAAGGATATTCTAATGTATTTTCTCAAAAGTCGAAAGTATATGGTGAATTTTGAAAAAAAAAAAATTGGGTATTTGGTGAATAAAAAAATTTGTCAAGGATATTTGGTGAAAAAAACTGATAAAAATAAGTTAAATTTAGTTAAGCAAAAATAAGTTTAGGGATAAGTTAAGTATATGGAAAATTAAGTTATGTTCAGCAAAACAAATTAAGTTCATGAAATAAAAGTGTTATTTCACTAGGAACACTACAAGAGGAACACAAGAAGAAACTTCTTGGGCCCAATAAGAAGAAACAAATAAACAAGCTAAAGGCACACAAGGGATTTTTACGATGAAAACTTCTTGGGCCCAACAAGAAGAAACAACCTCGACCACTAGGGATTTTAAACTCAACTCTTTCACTAATTAGACCAAACAACTCTGTTACAACTAATTTTATTTACGAGCCACACCTTGAATTCCTAAACTCAAGTTCCTAAGTTTTCTCACTCTTTCTTGTTTTACTCAAAGCTTCTCTCTTACAGAACTTCACTCAAAGTCCCCTTACCCCAAAAACCAAAATACAATTGATCGAAATAAGCTTAGTGGAATTAGAGTAAGAAAGCAAAGAACAAATGGCTATTATGAGAGAATGAAGGCACTGACACTTTAATTAGTTAAACTCCCTAAATTACTTAGTCAGACACTTTTTGGAACTTAATTAGACATTAATATTTATAGCGGTAGTAATTTAGAACGTGGGAATTAAAACACGTATTTGTGAAAAACCATTATCCCAGGATGTTCCTTACCCTAAGGAACACGTTCCTCTCACACCCCATGATCCCATGATCATTGTTAGACGTGGGAGTGTTTTTAGTTACTGCTCCTCAATTATAGCAACGACTTTAAGTATTACTTGAAAATCTGGTTAATTAAAAACATATTAATTATTAAATCTGAAATTAAATCATTTTAATAAAAATATTATCTTTAAATTACTTCCGTAAAAACCGAATAATATTTCCATTATCTTTTCAAAAATAAAATCGTTTCCTTAAAAAGATTTACCATAAAATCAGATTTTTCCTTAAATAAAACGGTTACCTATATTCCCCTAAAAAAAAAAACGGTTACCTATATTCGAGGCATAATATTCTCAACTGCCATCAATGTACCGTTGTAATGCTTCAACCTAAGTGTAGTTCCTTTAAATTGTTAGTTCCTTTGACTCATAATTTTAGTGCCAATTCGTTTGTTCCTTTCAAAGGAACAAACTATCATTCTCAAATAAAAACTGCCACAGTTCCTTACCATCTTTACTCGTTCATTTACTATGGAACTAGAAATGAAAAGTCTCGCTTTATTCTTCTTGCTCCAATGCTGCTCCAGTATCAAATAGGAAAACATCTTCACTTAGTCTTCAAAATCCAAACTTGATTTCTTCCTCGACTTAGTTCCTTTCAATGATACCTTGAAATTCACTCACTTAAATAACTCGTTAGTCCATTACTTAGTTTGCATCTTTGTTCCTTTGTCATCATCAAAACTAGGATTCAACAAAAAGTGTAGCAAAAATAATTTCAATATAAATAAATTAGGTTAAATTTCAGCAAAAATATATTGAAGAGAACATAGTTGTAGTTTTATCTACTAGATAGTCAAAGTTTATTTTCTCGTATATGCTCTTTCCCCTATTTTCTCCCATAAAAAATATAAATGCTTACTATATTGTGCCATTGCTCAAGCTTAGGCAATATAAGATAATTCCTATGTTTCTTAATATATGCATTATATAAACTGTGCACAATTATATATCTTCAATTATATATTATTAACAATTACTAAACAAATATTTTGGAAGTTTACATTGACATTAATCCAACAATAATAAGTTTTATCTTTATTAATTAATAATTAAATATTATCAAAGTTTGCCTAGGTGTCATGCCCACAATGAATTCGCCAACATGTCGTCTTCCCATGTCGTTCTACAGTTGAGCTGCCACGTATAAAATGTCTGAGAGAAATCGATTATGTGTCGGTTACATAAAATGTGTTTTTGAAAATAAAAAGTTCTGGGAATTGTTAACATTTTTAGTTAGAAAACACCCAAGTTTGAAAGATTCATAACACAATTAGATAAATGATCTCATGTTTATAGCGAATTACTATAGTTATTCTCTTGGTGGTAACTATGATTAAATGGGTAGACCAAAATAGCCTATGAGACTCTTAGCCTAAGAAAACTAAGACATTCACATAAGTCTCATACTTTTCTTTCATGTATCATGTTCTTCCATGGTAATTTCTCTCTAGAACTTGCATTGATACCCTTCAAGACAAATTGACTCTGGCATGAAGAAAAAGATATCTCTTTTGTTATTAACTATATAGCCAAATAGCCACCCTACATTATAGTACATCTTTTCTGAACTCCTTTAAGCCTAAAATACTATTATTTTGTTTATCCCTCATTATAAACCATTATGAATTCATGACCTAACTTTTTGAGGTGATAGAATATGGTTGTTGATGGAGCTAAAAGTTATGTACGGGTGCTTTTTAAAAAAGAAAGAAGACAGAGAAAAGAAGAAAAGAAAAAGTGAAAAAAAATGAAAAAAAATGAAAAAGGATGAAACCGTAATATATACCTAGTGTGATTTATTAGTTGCTTATGATGTAAAATGAGTATGTCACATACAAACACACTATATCAAACTAAAACACACTATATAGGCACCCAAATACTATAGTACGCATAAACACATTATATGATAAAGAAACACATTAGATTAGAAAAAATACACTATATCACAAACAAACCCAAAACATAAAGAACCACACTATATCACTTAAATCTATACTATATCAAACGTGAATATTATCCTAAAAATTTATAACAGTTTCAATTGTACAATCATTGAATAGACATGAAATTTGAGGAGTTTTGCTTGATAACTAAATCAGATATCAAAATGTAACACCCCGACAATTCTCTATTTTCCAAAGTACCATTTTCATATAAAACTTAGAGAATTATCAAAGAATTATCGCCTATGTGATGACGTATCGAGTTATTTAAAATTAATTTGAAAACTTAATAACTTAGTCAACCACAAAGTCAACTCCAAACCAAACCAAATTTTAAACCAACTTAAAAGTAAAATATCCAAACCATAACTAGATCCAATTTATAAAAGTATTAAATAACTAAACACAAGCTCTACACGAAACCCGGACCCATGGTGCATCATCTTCAAACCTGGAATGGTCGATGCTCTATTGATCCTGAGAGACTGCTCACGAAATGGGTCATCACATGATCAATAAGGCACAACCATGCATGATCTACATACAAAAAAGCACGTAACAAGCAAAGTTGAGTACTACATAATAAATAAAATATAAAACCTAGCATGATATTAATAAACATTAAAGAAAAGATAAATAATATTATAATAACACATCGAATTGACTATACTGAAGTCGACTTTACTACCAAAAGGTTCATTATAATTAGATAGAATAGGCGATGGAAAGAGTTGTTTAAACCAAACCAGTCTTCAATTTAGAAGACGAAGTACGGACGCGACTCGGTACTCCATCGACCAACGATATCAAGGTACTAATTAAATATAATAGAACATGATGATTAATCTGGTCCCAAGAAAAGCCATGGGCTATCACCATTTACTCCAACTAATACTAGTCCAACACTTTAGACGTGCACAAGTCTAAAGCTTGTTGCTATTTGTTTTCCACTTTAAGTTATTAATAAATTATTTATTTGTGAATCACAAAGTACGATAACCAACATCAATATCATGGATACACAAAACTTCCATTTTTGTCTTGGGATTATTGAATAAGGTGATCAACAACTCAAACAACCCAAGAATAATTCCATTACTTAGTTTAATAACCAACCAATATATATTTGTTGACTTAGATTAACAATCAACCAACCTTTTCATAGGTGAATATCCAACTTACCAAATAAGACCCACAGTCCTCATAAAGTAAATATAATACAATAATCCAAGGGAACAACATGATCCAATAAACAATATACATATTAATCCCTCATATGAATTAATAAAATAGGGTTCGCAATCCCAAATGCTTGCATCAATCATCCATGCAAACAGATTATAACCAACATATGCAACATGCTTCACACAACAGTTCACTTGTTTATAAACCACATATGAACTATAAAAAGTTCCCTATACATAAGGTCATTCAAAAAGTTTTCTCTCCATGAGTGTTGAGTGATAGATTAGGTAGCAAGCTTGCTATTTTCAGGCACTTATGGGTCGCCGGAGAAAGCCACCGTCACCTCAGCAGAATATAACGCAAGAAAAGGAGTTAAGGGAGATTCAAATGTAGGCAAATCCTCGCAATCCAATGTAATAGTAACTAGGGTTTCGAAAGTTCAAAAAGAAACACCTTCGATAGTTGATGTAATGAAAGCAACTTTCAGTGTTAATTGGTCCGAGGCAACTCCAGTTGTGAGTAACATATTGAAGGTTGGAGAGGTTCAAAGTAATGTTGACAAGCAAGGAGAAGAAGTCCAGCTAAGTAGAGGGTTGAAGTACCAGTAGTGGTTGCGTCAGGTCGGAATGATGATCTGATGAGTGGGGGTGGATCAGGAGCTGCTAGATGACTAGAGATGCAACCATCCCTAATTCCCTAGGCGAATGTTGCTGCAGATAAACCACTGACTGCAAAAGGGACGTCCCTGAAATTCATGGCTCCGATTATGAAAGAAGGAAAGCTGATGGCTAAACTTGACAAAGATTAGATTAATCAACTTGCTGAGGTATAGGCTTTTTCTATCATTGTATATGTAGTTGGTCATACACCTTCAATAGGTATGATTCTTCGTCACATAGAAAATGAGTGAATAATGTTGCCAAACCTCAGGTATTTCTACATGAAAATGGATATTTTGTGGTAAAATTTTAGAATGTTGATGATAGGAATGAGATCTTATATTCAGGCCCTCATATGTATAATAATAGGCCAATGATTATTAAGGCTTGGACTCCTGAATTTAATTTCCAAAATGAAATGTTGAGGTTTGTGGGATAGAATGCCAAACCTGCCTTTGAGTTATTAGAGTGTAGACTCTCTTAGTCGCATTAGGAGTATGTTAGGGGTCCCTTTATTTGCTAATGAATGTACTACTCATGAGAACGTATTTCTTTTGCTCGAATGCTTATTGAGGTTGATATTACTAAGCCTTTGCCAAAAACTATGCTGATTGAAGAAGAGTCGGGGAAAATGATTGAACAGAGGATAAGTTTTGATTGGGCTCCTTCCTTCTATAAAAAGTGTCAATCTGTAGGCCATGATTGTGCCGAGAAAGGGTTTGTATCAAAAAGGGGGAAAGTGCCTGAGAACCCGAAGCAAACACAGAAATGGGTGGCTAAAACTACTAATTTTGAGCAAGCAGTTGCCATTGGGGCTATCCCAGTTGTACTTGAGCACATTGAGCAGCAGAAATTAGCAAAAGAGTCTGAGCCTGTAGTTGAAAGTATCACTGATGCAGGAAAGCACCTAGAGAGTGATAATGTAGTAGTACAATCTGAAAGTGAAGTTGCAGAAATTAGGCCTCTATGGAACATAGTAACAAGAGGGCAGAGAGGGAAGGAAATAGAACAGTTGAAGGGGAATGGGGTGGTAACTCATATAGTGGATGAAGCTGGATCTAGCTCATTCACAATTACACCAGGTTAATGATCTTATGCACTTGAAATGTTAAGGGATTAAATAATCCTATAAAGATAGGTGAAATAAAGAAGTTTATTGGAGTTAATAAAGTCACTTGTTTTGCACTACTTGAAACAAGGGTAAGGATTCAGAATAAAGAGAAGATTCAAAAGAAGTTTGGGAATCAATGGAAATGGGAGAGTAATTATGATAGTTCACACAAGGGGAGGATATGGATTGCCTGGGATCCAAGCTGGATTGTCTTACAAGTCTTACAGAAAAGTTCACAGTTGATTCATTGTGAGCTTAAAGATAAAAACACTGGCACTCATATTGGGTTGACTGTAGTGTATGGCTTGCACACTGTTGAAGATAGGAAAGCTTTGTGGCCTGAACTTCTCAATATTGACTATCAAATGAATATCCCTTGGTGTGTTATGAGAGATTTTAATGTTGTTCTTGCTTGTGGGGATAAGCTCAATGGCAATCTTGTGTCTAATTATGAAACTCAAGATTTCATGAGGCTTCTGGCTACTACTGATTTAGGGGAATATAAAGACTGTGGGAACTTCTTTTATTGGTCTAACAAAGGTGTGGGAGACCTAAGAATTGCAAGTAGGATTGATAGATGCCTTGTGAACTCATGATGGCTCTCTATGTTTCCTAGTCTTGCTGTGGAATATATGAACCCTGACATTTCAAATCATTCCCCCTTGGTTTTGAGGTGTTGTAATAATGAGCTTAGGTAGGGTAGACCCTTTAAGTTTTTTAACTATATTGCTAATCACAATGACTTTTTGGCTATTGTGGAGAATCAATGGGAGAGGAGAGGTGATTTGGATCTCATGCAGCAGGTGTGGGATAACTTAAAGAGAGTGAAGTTGCAGTTAAAATAGGTGCATAAAAGGGATTACGGGAAGCTTCATGAACAGATTGATAAAACTAGGGATGAAGTTAGCTACATACAATACCTTTCCTAAGGATGATCCTAACTCCCCTGGCCTTGCCATGCAAGCTAGAAAAAGAGCAGTTAACTCAGTTGAACAAATATTTACAGATTGTTGAATCTGCTCTTAGGAAAAAATCAAGAAACCAATGGTTGAAGCATGGTGATGACAATAATAATTTTTCCTTTCAAGCAATGAAAGAAAGATTTTTGAAGAATAGTGTTGATATCTTGTACACTGATTCAAGAGACCATCTCTATCAAATTGAGGACATTCAAAAGGAGGTTGTGCAATTTAATTAGAGGCTTCTTGCCTCTTCTGCTGATGCTCTCCCTGGAGTAGACCTTTCATTGATTAGACAAGGGCCTCAAATCAGTGTCAATGCTGCTGTTGTGCTGGTACATCCTGTTACTCACAAAGAAATTGATGATGCAATACTGGGTATAGCTGACTCCAAAGCTCCAGGTATAGATGGGTTTGACAGCGTTTTCTCTATAAAATCCTAACACATTATAAAGCATGATATTTATGCTGCTGTGTTGCAATTTTTGATAACTGTGATATGATGTCTGCTATCAATTGTACATTAATTACTCTGGCTCTTAAAGTTGCTTACCCCACCTATGTGAAATATTTTAGGCCTATAGCTTGTTATACTGTCCTATATAAGATTATAGCAAAAAATTTAACCAGCAGAATGCACAGCATAATAAGTGAAGTTGTTGATTTGGCTCAATTTGGTTTCATGCATGGGTAGAATATTTCAGATAATATATTACTTGCCGTTGAGCTGATTAATGGGTATACAACTAAACATGTCTCTCCTAGGTGCATGTGAAAGTGGATCTCAAGAAAGCTTATGACTCCATTGAATGGTCATTCTTGAATATAGTTATGGCTGAAATTGGCCTGGGTTCCCTACTCAGTTCCTGAAATGGGTCATGGCTTGTGTTAGCACAGTCTCATACTTTGTAATGGTAAATGGCATTTCCAGCAGACCTTTTAGAGCAAGAAAGGGGCTCAGGCAAGGAGACCCCATGTCTCCATTCCTCTTTGCAATAAGAATGGAATACTTATCTAGATCATTAGGGAGTCTCAAGCATATTCCTAATGTTAACTTTCATCCTAGATGTGAAAGGTTAGGAATCACACATCTTATGTTTGTAGATGATCTGCTTATGTTTGCTAGAACTGACTCAAGCTTTATGCAATTGCTCTTTTCTTCCTTCAATAAGTTCTTTAGTGCTTCAGGGCTTGAAGCTAACCTGGACAAGAGTAACTTTTACATAGCTGGTGTTTCTGAAGATGAAAAAGCTTCCTTGCAGATTAGGAATATTCCTTTTGGCAATTTTCCATTTAGGTACCTTGGGGTGCCTCTTACCACTAGGAGGATGTATTATGCTGAATGTAAAGCTCTCATTGAAAAAACTATTAGCAGGATTCAATCTTGGGTTGTAAAGAAGTTAAGTTATGCTGCCGTTGCAACTAGTTCAATCAGTGCTACATGGGTTCTAACTGTATTGGTGCCAGATTTTTGTCCTTCCAAAAAAGGTGATCAAGGAAATCCAAAGCCTCTGTAGAAATTTTCTTTGGACTGGGCTTGATGCCAATTCAAAGAAGGCTCCTATGGCCTGGGACACTATATGTCTTCAGAAAGCTTGTGGAGGGTGCAATTTAAAGGATATGGTTATGTGGAACAAAGCTGTTGTTGCCAAGCATTTTTGGGATATCAGTCAAAAGCAGAATAGGTTATGGATTAGATGGTTGCATGCTTACTATATCAAGAGATAACAGTTGGTCATAATGCCTATTCCCCAAAGTCCATCTTGGTCAATGAAGAAAATCCTCAGCAGTAGAGATCTATTTCAAGAGTTCAATGCATAGCAGATGCTTGAGAGAGAGGTGTTTTCTATTAAGAAGCTATAGAAATGTATGCAAGGGGAGCATGGTAAAGTCACTTGGAGGCGCAATTTGTAATAATAATTCAAGACCTAAAGCAATCTTCATCACTTGGCTATCTTTACATGATAGATTGGCAACTAAGAGTAGGCTTTACTCCTGGGGGATCATCACTGACAAGCAATGTGTGCTTTGTGAAAATGCAGATGAGAGTAGATTCCATCTTTTCTTTGACTGCTCAATTACTCATACAGTGTGGAAGATTTGTCTTTAGCAGATAGGGATTTCCTATAGTAGATGAAGTTTTGATGATGAAGTTCAACTGGTTACTCATAGAAGTCACAATAATTCCCCTCATGCTCAGCTTTATACTATGTTCTTTACTGAGACTTTGTATAAAATATGGACTTCTAGAAATAGCCTTGTGTTCACTGGGACTAAAGTTGATACTCTAGAGCTCTGCAAACAGATTATCTTTAATGTTGCTTGCAAGTGCACTAATGAGGTTAGGAGACTTCTCATTGTTTAGCTTACTACTCAGCTTGTTAATTAAGTAGTTTTCTAGCTGTTGTTTTTGCTTAGTCTTCTCATGTAGGGTCCTGATAGGGCTCTATTGAGTTGCTTTTGCCTTGATGGTTGTATGGTGGTTTGTCTTGTTTTTTTCTTGTTATCAATAACAACTTTGAATTGCCAAAAAAAAGTTCCCTATATATGATACTACCTCAATCCTATTCTTATGACATGATACTAGTCTAATAACACATGGGTATGTACATATCTTGTGTACACAAAACGAAAGGCCACTTTCACAACCTTAGAAGTCTCCTAAAGAATATTCTCCGCCTCTCAAATACCAACATAACCAAGAATTAATACTCTAATAAATTTCCAGCAACTTAAAAATATTTTAAACCCTCAACAAAAGTGTTTAAGAACCCTCTTAACCAATAAAACTTCAACTTTTAGTGTCTCCTAGTATACTACTATACCATACTAGTTATTAAAAATCCATATTATGATATTTAAAAGTCCGTCATAAGACTACTAATAAAAAAAATCCGGCAACTTATAACATCTTTAAAATCCTTTTAAACTTACTTAACACAAATATAAACATTAGAGTACTCACTTTTCACAAACTATAACATAGTATTACAATTTTCAACTCTTAAAGCATTAAAAATTCATGATTTGATGCTTAAAATTCTAACTTAAACATATATATGATAAATCGGAAATTTAATTACTTTACTATATAAATCATATAATCTTAAATTTATATTTAAATCATCAAAGTTACAAACTTTAATTATTAAAACATTAAAACAATACTTAAATATAAACCTAACATTGAAATAATATAGAGGAGCGAGGAAGAGAAATAAATCATAGAAGAAAAGGAGGAGGACACAACACGAGCAGAGAGGAAAGTGTCGATGCTGAGTTGTTGCTGATGGTGGCTGCCAGTGACCCGAGAGAGAGAGAAATCGGAGGGGAGGGGGAGAAAATCTAGAGAGAGCGTGAGAGGAGGAGAGAGAAAGAGAGATGTGGGGGCGAGAGTGTGAGAAATAGAAAATTAGGGTGTTTTTAGTGTGGTAAAATTTTTTTAATGAAGGGGTATTTATAGGTTCCTCCATTAAGGGTCCAATAGCGGTTTGGGCTTTGATGGGTTGGTTTAACAAAGATGCTCAAACAAAACATTATAAAATTTTGGGCTCTTCTAACTCAATATTTAAATCTTTTGTACTTCTACTCAACTAATTAAATATAGGCAAAATTGACAATAGAGGTCTGAACTTTGGGTGATAATTTTTAAAAGGTTTGAACTATTGATTAACCTGTGTAGGTCCCAACTTTAGGGGGTCTTAACTTTTAGCGGGCCTCGACGACTTAAAACTGAAGATTTTTTTTAAAACCTCACCTAGTTCGTACATCCCCCCTCAATTAACCCTTCTGAAGTGACCCAAGTTTTACAAGTGATGACATATCAAGCCAGTTTTAAGTCACTAAGGCCCGCTAAAAGTTAAGACTCCCTAAAGTTGGGACCTACACAGGTTAATCAATAGTTCAGACCTTTTAAAAATTATCACCCAAAGTTCAGACCTCTATTGTCAATTTTTCCTTAAATATAAATAAAATAACTTTCAAAATATGACTAAATAAAATATTTGATTTATTTAAAATATTAAATAATCCCTTTGACTTTAAAATAGTCAACACTTTAAGAAATGAATTATTTAAATACTAAATTATATATAAATATACTTTAAAATATATTTATAAAATTTATAAAATTGTGGGGAATTACGAAGAACAACTTACTTCTTTAGATTTTACCGTCATTTCTTCATCAGTGAGGCTTCCTGGTGGAAGCTCAAGTAAAATATGAAGTTTTGCCTTCACCTTCCTCTTCGGCACATCACTTTCTGCATCACCATTTGTTACAAAGGGTGAGACAACCTAAACTTCAACTCTCTTTTGAACCGGCTTCATACATGAGAAATCAATGTGCCCATCATCTTTAAAGTAAAACTTCTTGCTTATCGGATAAGTATCATCAAGCAACCCACTTCCATACTTATCACATCTTACTTCAAGATGAATTCTCCTTTGAATTGAGTTATTGTCCCAATGACTAAATAGAGGCAGGCGAGTTGGAGGAAAACCATCACCAATCTATAGGTGATGGAAGTAAATCAACTCCAACAAGATGATACAGCAAGTAAAATGACCACGAGAACCTTTATTCAATAATGCATTCTTGTACAGAATCGTCGCATGGTTCAACCTCTCCAAAACATACTTACACCAATTCAAAGAAGGCAATTGTATAAACCTCATGCACAACCAACACCGGCCTCAAATCTAGTGTGTTATTTGCAACTAGAGCTAAGAAATGAAGAGAAAGCAAATAACAATACCACATCTTAAACAACTCCCCACCATCCACTAGACCAACTAACTCAGCAAAAACAACAGACATACGAATTTTCCCTTTATCCCGATCAACTCCAAAATACTTCCTCCAACTAGCTTTTAACTCAAAATGTGGGTTGTCCGCATAAGCTCCCCTAGAGATATCAACATCATTTCCTTCATGTAGAGGAAACTGAAACACATCATAAACATCATATTAATTAACCTTAAACTCTTTCCCATTAATATTTCATATTTATACATAAATTTTAGGTGCATTTAGGTTGTATTTCTAGTTCATATTAGAGCATTTAGGTGCATATTTGCATGATTTACTCAAGTTTTGTTCTACTGCTCTCCGTTTGCATGTTCTGATGAATTTCAGGTGATATTAATGCAAATAGATTATGGTTAGCTAAGTTTGAGTGAAACAAACATGAAAAAAAAGGTATATTTCATGAGGATCACAAAACATCTTTTTGGGACGAATTTGGGCTAGAATGAAGCGAACCATCACTGCAAGAAATACGAAAACCGAATCTTATACACTCTTTTACTCATAACTTTTGATACACAAATGATAATGGATTGAATCTAATTGGGTTGGAAAGTATACTTGAAGATATTTCCAACGACTGGTCACACGCTAATTTTTTGACGAGAAACGAGAAAGTTAAGAAGTTTCGAAAATGAGCAGTTTTGGTGTTTGTGTGGCCCGGCTGGGTGAATCCCTGTTTTACTTATTTCTACAGGTTTTGACCTGTCAACCTCCCGACCGAACAGGGCGATTTTTATGCGTTTTAAAGCGTGTGTATCGCACTTTGTTATTTTTATATAAATACATATCCTTTTAGAGAAGAAACAAGACTTTTTCTTATTATTATTATTTCAGTCATTAGTTTTTTAAGCACTTTTATTCTTTGAAGAACTCTAGTTTATTCTACTTTACAAATTCATACAAGATTCAATAGAGTAATTGTTTTCCATGTTCGATTGGTATTATTTCTCATCCCTTACAATTCTCCTTGCAATTCTTCTTTATTATTCTATCATGTTGCTTTCTTATTTAATTGTCATTATATCTTTCCCAATTATGTGTGGTTAGTTTATTTTCTAGGGATTTGGGGATCCGTGTATGCATATGAGGGAGTGATTGAATGATTGTTTAATTCATTGATTTGTTTGATTCTTGTTATTGAGTCATTTAAGTTAATCTACAAGTTTCGCCAACTATGTCGATTATTGTTGCAATACAAAGTTATAGACGGAGAGGTAGGATTTTGTATAGGCTCTCAATAGTAGGCATAGCAATCTATGACCATGCGAGAGCGGTTTTGAGAGCTTCGAGGGAGGTAATGTTCAAGAGAAATTACATGTGCCCTAGTTAGATTATTTCTTTGAGTTCTTCAATCATTCTTGATATCTTGAATTGCATACATGGTGAACTGTTCCTTAGTCTTTCCCTTATTTGATATTTGTGATTTAATTATTTGCTTAATTCAGTAAACCACCCATTTTCATCTTATTTAATTAGTATAATATTAGAGTTCGGATATAATAGTATAGCTATCTCCAAATGGATTGGATCATGACTTCCCTGACTACTAGTTAGTGTACCTTAGGTTATAATTTATTAGGTAATACGACTTTAGCCTGTCAAATTTTGACGCCGTTATCGGGGAGACGACTTATTACTATTATTTATGAACTGTTAATATTAGAATAATTGTATATATATATATATATATATATATATATATATATATTAATATATATATATATATATATAATATATATATATATATAATATATATATATATAATATATATTATATATATATATATATATATATATATACATATATATATATATATGTATTTTCTTTTATTGTAATGACGTCTATCTCTTTTGCCAATTTGAGCATGAAGTGTTTTGTAGATATAAGCTTATATTTGAAAATTTTCTTGGTCCTGAACATTTGTTTGAACAATGGGAAATTGATTTAGTAATCTATGAGGGTTTGAATGATGATATGAGGGTGGTTGTAGATTCATGAGTGATGGCATATTCATGGATATGACACCTAAAGTGGGGTGTAATTTGTTTGAGCAATTAGGTGGAGAAACCTTAGAGTGGGAGATGACACGATATGTTATTCTAGCTCTAGAAAATTCATCTATCGATAATTCTCAAACTCTTACCACTCCATCTGATTTTTGTTCTTGTTGTCACTCTTATGATCATGATATTTCTCTTTTCCACATAATGAGTCATATATGCACGTAAATAACCCTATCCCTGAGTTCCATTCTTCTAATGCTTCATCTGAATTTGATAATATCAAAGAATTTCATTATGATTTCATGAATGAATTAAATAAGATTCAGGAGGACTATAAATTTGTTCAGGTGGATTACATGTTGCAACTAGCAAAAATTGCAGATTGTCAAAGATCAATAACATTTAGACTAAAATCTATGAGCCAAGTGATTGAGCAACATTTTTATTATGATGATGTGTTGGTTGAGAATGCTAGTTCATTAGAAGAAGGTTATCATTTGACTCTTGATGGTAGTTTAAATAAGGAAAAGATGGATATAATGGATGTTTTGAGGAGGAACAATCATTAGTTATGAAATCAGTGATTGAAAAACCATTTGTCATTGAAATTTTGAATGATTACTCCTTTGTTGACAAGCTTATTGATGAGAGTAAAGTTTTAGGTAAAAAGTTTGAATATGCTGAAAGCGTACAAAAAATTGATGTTGAGCCTAATCTACAAAACCCTCATATCCTGTTTTCACAGAAGCTTGATCTTGTACGTTCATCCCCTGTATTATATCCTCCTTGTTTCCTTGAAGAGTTATTGTTGCACACCAATTTTGACCAAGTAAATATTCATGTTCATCTTGTGAGGCCGGAAGTTGTCGGATTTATCTTTATCTTTATTTTGACTTGGTACTCTTTGATGTTTGATAGTGCAGACATTTTGATATGATTGAGGTATTTCTTTTCGGGATTTTAGCTCCAAAGTTATTACTGTTTTCATATTATCCTTTCTATATCCCCATAGAGCCTTTCTGACATTGTTTAATTGATATCTAAATTATAAACCTTTGACCTTATTTAATTCTTTTCCCAAGCCTTGCTTGGGGAGCGAGTATTAGTTTTAGTTTGGTTGTATTGAATGATAAAGCTCTATTTGTGGAGTAGTTGGATGGAAAATATGTTTAATAATCTTGGAAATTGAAATGAAAGTTTGAAAAAAAAAATAAACAAAGAGAAATCAAAAGAAAGTTTGTGAATAAAGTGAAGAAAAAGGGTTATTCTTAAATTCTTGAATGAAAAAAGTGTTGGTTATATTTGGAGATTGTTTGTTGTTGCGTGGAGTTGTTATGACCTTTTTTTGGTCATGGTTTAAGTTACATGGTGCTTCCCTTTCTTCGTTTTTTCACCACAATTTCTATATTATTTTCCATACCTTTAACCTGAGCCTCATTATTACCCTTTAAAGGCCTCTTGATCTTTATGTGTTATATTTATTTAACAGAAAGTGAATCAAAGGGTCAAAGTTAAAGAGTATAAGCTTCATTTGAGTCGACATGATTTAGATTGAGTTTTATTTATTATCCCTTAATCATATGAGAGATTTGAGTGCACATGACCGTAGCGAGGTTTGTCAGGTTTAGTTAAATCTAGCTTGGGGGAGATGGTTTGTGGTATGTTTGGAGAGTCAATTGCGATACATGATATGCTATGTGGCCTTACTCGATATTGTTTCGATGCTTGTTTTGTGTAGTGGCTCTATCTCTCGTGGTTTCAGTTGAGTGTTAAGCTCTATTCTAGTCACATATTGTAGGTGTCTTTCTTCTCTTATGTCTATGCCTTAGCTTATTGCTTGAGGACAAGCAATGGTCTAGCTTTGCGGAGTTTGATATTTCATATTTATATATAGATTTTAGGTACGTTTAGGTTGCATTTCTAGTTCATATTAGAGTATTTAGGTGCATATTTGCAGTATTTACTCAATTTTTGTTCTACTGCTCTCCGTATGCTTCTTTTGATGAATTTCACGTGATTTTAATGCAAAGATATTATGGTTGTCTAAGATTGAGTGAAACAAACATGAATAAAGAAGTTATATTACATGAGGATCACAAAACATCTCTTTGGGACGAATTTGTACGTGCTAGAATGAAACGAACCATCACTACGAGAAATATGAAAACTGACTCTTATACACTCTTTTACTCATAACTTTTGATAAAAATATGATAATGGATTGATTATAATTGGGTTGGAAAGTAGACTTGAAGAGATTTCCAACGACTAGTCACACGCTAAATTTCGACGAGAGACGAGAAAGTTATGAAGTTTTGAAAATGAGCACTTTTGGTATTTGTTGCGGGCCCGGTCTGGCTGTTCGCTGTTTTACTTATTTCTATGGGTTTTGACCTGACAACCGCCCGACCGGGCGGGGTAATTTTTATGCGTTTCGAAGTGCGCATTGTGCACTTTGTTATTTTTATATAAATACTTATCCTTTTAGAGTAGAAACATGACGTTTTCTTATTATTATATCAGTCATTAGTTTTCTAAGCATTTTTATTCTCTCAAGAACCCTAATTTATTCTACTTTAAAAATTCATTTAAGATTCAACAGAGTAATTATTTTTCGTATTCATTCTTTAATTGGTATTATTTCTCATACCTTACAATTCTCTTTTGAATTCTTCTTTATTATTCCATCATGTTGCTTACTTATTTAATTGTTATTATGTTTTCCCAATTATCCGTGGTTAATTTATTTTCTAGGGATTTGGGGATCCATGTATGCATATGAGGGACTGCTTGAATGATTGTTTAATTCTGATATGTTTGATTCTTGTTATTGAGTCATTTAAGTTAATCTACAAGTTTTGCCAACTCTATATCAATTATTATTGCAATACGAAGTTATAAACCGAGAGGTAGGATTTTGTATAGGCTCTCAATAGTAGGCTTAGCGATCTATGACCATGGGAGAGCGGCTTAGAGAGTTTCGAGGGATGTAATGTTCGAGACAAATTACATGTATCCTATTTAGATTATTTCTTTGAGTTCTTCAATCATTCTTGATATCCTGAATTGCATACATGGTGAAGCGTTCCCTAGTCTTCCATTATTTGATATTTGTGATTTAATTATTTGCTTAGTTTAGCCAACCAACCATTCATTTGATTTAGTTAGTATAATAGTAGAGTTCAGATATAATAGTATAACTATCTCCATGTGGATTCGATCCTAACTTCCCTGACTACTAGTTAGTAGAACTTAGGTTATTTCTGATTAGGTAAATGACTTTTGCATGTCATCCATAGGCCATAACCAACCCTAAACATACCAGAACCAACATCAAACCTTTCAACAACCACCCACTTAAAGAATTATTAGTCCTTGTAATGTTTAAATCCAACAGATTTCCAAAACCAATTTCTATCACAACTTTCGTTTGTTCAGCAGTCAAACCTTCATTCAATTCACGTAGCCTTTTATTACAACAAGTTGTTTATATGAGGTTTACTCTCTGTCCTTCATATTCTACCACGATTCTGCCCTTCTTTGAATCTTTCAAGTTGTCTTTGCAACTACATGACTTAACCTCTTTTTACTTGGTGCCTTTGAAGTAACAACAAGTGTACCACCAGGATTACAAGAATTATTTCCTTCATTAGCAGGAGGATTACTAGAATCAATACAAGGAGGATTACCAGAATCATTTACTTCATCTTGATGTTCATTACAAGGATACCATAATCAAGTGCAGGTTGCTCTTAAACAAAAACCAATTGTTAAACACAAAAATCACATTATATCATAACAAAACATGTTACATGATGACAACAACAACTATATCATGACATAAACAATTGTATCATGAAAAAACAAAGTATATCAACAAAAAAAATCAATCATATCAGGACAAAAAATTACAATATAGTTACAAGATACACTATATCATGTAGAAACACACTATATCATAATGAAAGCTACAATATAATGACATAATACACTATATAATGTTAAAACACACTCTATCAACACAAAATCTACTATATCATCACATAATCAATTATATCAACACCGCATCAACTATACAAAATCAACTATATCAACACAACATTAACTCTACGAAATCAACTATATCAAATTTAAAACAACTATAACAATTACAAATTATGTATCACAAAAATCAACATATTTAACCTAACAACCTAAAAATCACTAGAAGACAGAATAAGAATAAAACAACCACTATATACAACAAAAACACAACCATAATAAACATGAATACTAAGTATAACACACAAAAACCAAGTAACAATAACACTGTTGCAAATTACGTCAAATGAAAACTAACAATAAAACACAAAAATCAACGTCAAATCACTCATAAAACAACGTAAACTCATTATGAGAAAATTAAAACAAAAAGAAACAACTACTTCAAACACAAAATTTAGTATGAGAAAATGGCAACAAAATAAACAAAAATTACGTCAAATAAAATAATAAAAAGCATACATGCAGCAAAAATTATGAGAAATTAAAGAAAAAAATATGTTAAACAAAAATCTACAATATAACTACAGTTAACAATTTCTATACCAAAATTCAGTATAATAAAATTACAACAAAATGAACGAAGAGTAGTTCAAACTAAAAAAACTTCAACAGTCCAAAAATTATAAGAAATTAAAGTAAAAATGAAAATCAACGACGTTATTACCATCAGTTTGAACAGTTTCAAGATCACCAGGCAATTTTGAATCTACATCTGAACGAATGCACAGCGACGAACGCAAACCTCTATGTTTAGCGAACTTGCCAACAACGCTCTCTTCCTTCCCATTGCAAACTTCAACTGATAAAATTAGACAGAGTTGCAAGAAAAAACTAAAAAACAAAGTAAGAACCGGAAGAGAGAGAAAATGAAGAAGTTATCAGAGAGAAAATGAAAAGAAAATCTGAGGAGAGAGAAAGATAAAAGAAAAACCAATAAAAAGGTATAAAAAGGCAAGACGGCAAAAGTAGAAGTTGTAATCATTACAATGCACGTAACTTCAATCGGATGCACACTAATTAGTGTGCACCATGTTCATATTAGTTTTTTTTCTATAATTTCACCATATACCCTTGACAATTTTTTTTCATTCACCAGATACCTTACTTTTTTCTAGAATTCACCATATACCCCTGAGTTTTTAAAAAATTACATAACCTTTTGACTAACGAACATTCTCCGTTAGTGATAACCTCATTAAACCCTCTAACTCTAATTAACTCATCTAAACCTAATCATCTTTAACCCTAACACCTAATCTAATACATTAACCACCCAACCACTACCCTTTCCCTCACCCCACCCCTATAGCCCTACCCCTTCCCCACCCCCGCAACCCCTCTCCCCCTCCCCCGATCTGCAACCCCCCTCCTTTGAAGCTCTACAACTCCCCTCCTCCATAGCCCTGCAGCCCCCAGGCCCCGCTTAGGTGATGGTAGTTGAATATTGGTGGGTTAGAGAGAGAATTAGGATTAATTGGGGTTACTTAAGGTTTTTTAGGGTTAATTAGGATTAATGACTAACGGAGTTAACCGTCGTTCGTCATTAAGGAGATATCAAATGCATTTTTAAGAAACTCAGATGTATATGGTGAATTTTGGAAAAGTATGGATATCTAGTGAATAAAATTTTTTGTCAAGGATATATTATGAAAATGTCGTAGTTTTGTTATTCCCTCGTAATCTTTTTTCCTACTCACGAGTAATAGTGCTCTTAAAACTTAGATAGAATTTCCTAAATTAACATCTAACCGTTCTATATTTATCATCTTCCTCCCCATATAAAAACATTTATATGGATTTAGTCCATATTAAATTAGTGTGAACCTAATGCTAATTCATGTGATTTATTTTTAAAAAAATGATCACTATATAAAAAAATATAAGATGAATAGATATAAATTATGAAGTTTGACTATGGAAAAAAAAGTCACTATATCACAAAGTGAAAATATCATCATGATAAACTAACGTGAAAAAAGAGTTACTATATTAAAAAAAAAAAAACAGTCATGATAGATAGTAACTATATAGTATAACTTAAAGTTTTAAAAAGTTACCATATAAAAAAAGAATCATTATGTTAAATAAGTGATTTTAATCCACAATAATATTATTGTGAATCAAGTTCATGCAAGACTAACTCCATCTCCATTAGCCCAAAACGACGTTTGCCACTTTAGATGAATTTCGCATGTGCCCAATTCTTTAGTCCTATTATGAGTTAAGTATACTTATGGGTACTGAACTTTGGATGTAGTTGCAATTTACTCACCCAAACTTTAAAAGTTGCAGTTTGCTCACCCAAAATACTTTTTTGTTAACATGGCCCACTAACATCCACTAATTTTATGATATTTAATTAAAATAATGAAACGCACAAGAATCTAGGAAGGTGTAATGAAGTGGCATTTTAACCCCCAAATCCTTTTTTTTACCCATTATCCTATCAATTATCTCTTTCCTCATTTTTTTTCCAAGAAAATGATAATTTTTTAACTACTCCATCAAATCTGCAAAGTGTATATTTATTTCTAAAAGTGGACTTATATTAACAGCATATTTAACTTCATACACCTAACGGGTTTCAATAGCAGTATACTTAACTCCATACACCTAAAAGTGGACTTATACTTAACTCCATACTAAATATACACTTTAACACTAATAATTAGCAGTAGCAATTCCAGTTGTCGGCCGAGGAGGAGAGATATCAGGGGGAAACGGGAGCAGCGAGAAAGAGAGGAGGGAGAAGAGGAGGAGTGTAACGGGGTAGTGCAGGGGATGGAGGAGAAGGCAGTGGTGGTGGCGGCTGGTCGGCGACGGTGCGCGTCGGGTTTGGGCGACATAGGCGAAGGGGCAGATGGGTGGTGGTGGTGGTGGTGTCCGGAGTTGTGGGTAGTAGTTGGTGTTTGAAACTTTCTGATTTTTGGGTGGAAATGAATAGTGAAATTAGCATCTTGATTATAGTAAATTTTAGGAATTAAACTTTATTAAACTAATAGATACTTAATGTTGAAGAATACTAAGGTGTTCTAGAATGTCTTGGTAAACAAGGAGAAAGCTTGAGGAAGAAGATGAATTGTGTGATCATGGAGATTTTTCATTTACTAAGGTGTTCTAATTCTTTTGCTATTCATAAAATTAGTACTTATCTACTTTCTTTTATTATACCATCATACTAATTTAACTTATTTTATCAAATACTTGATTTTATTTTGTTTCAAATATATTAGAGAAGCGATTAAATAAATAAATAAATAAATAAATGTTAAACAATTTATTTAAGCTAATTATTAATGTTAATCAAGTTTAAATTTTCGAAATATTATAAAGAAGGAGAAGTAGGCGTTAATTGGAGAATTTTGGAGAAAAAAACACATTTTTTTTGGAGCCATAAATAGTCAGATTAAGTGACGGTTGGAAATTAAATTTTTGTCCTGTAAAATATAACTGTCATTCTCGTTTTTTGGGCCACACAATTTTTTTGTATATTAAGTTTGAAATTAACAAAAAAGTTAACACTATTGTATTTTAAAATAGCAAACTGTAACTTTTAAAGTTGAATCGTTTCCCAATCTAGTGTTAAAAAAAAAACAAATTCTCGATTTGGTGCTTGCTCAAAACTTATTCCATAATCTAGTGTCCATGTAGGCTTGGAATCACAAAGCTAATATTTTTTACTTTAACAATACTCCAACCCTCCTCACCATCTTGTGAATTGTAGAAAATAAAGACTTTTTTTTTAATAGGGGATGTCACATTTTTTATAATGAGATGAAACATATCATAATTTCAAGCAACGAATCATTTGGGTAGTATCACAAACGCCTACTACCACATTATTTCTATCTAAGCTATTTGGTGTTGACTACTAACACATCAAATTTCAAGCCAATCAATCATTTGGGTTACGACACACATCTGAGCCCAACATATATAGTTGTAAATTGTAAACAACGATGCATATGTCAAGCATTAGTGTTCTAAGATCTGAAGAATTATCAGGTTGACCTATAGCCTATATACTACAAAATTCACAGCATGAGAGCCTGAATTGCTCTGAAAACATCACCAGCCGTCCTTCACGATCATTGCTTTCTTCACATTACTAATTTAATCATCTTGATTGCCAAAATTGAGGTAAAAACATGATGTCACCAAAATAATTCAACATTGAAAACATAGTGCCGCCAAAATAATTAAACATCGAATATCTCGAGGTACAAAAAAAAAACAAGATATGTAACTAGTTCATATCCAAAATCATTAGATATAAGTTCATTATATTTCCAAAAGCCTAATCACAACTAATATGTGACAAATGGTGCCACTTCTTTCCTTGAATCTTTTTCCACCATAGACAATATATAAAAACAAACTGGTCACATGGTTCAGGATGCAGATGTTGATGAACCTCCACGTGATCTGCCAATTACAAATGAAGTTAGTAAAAAAAAATATAGATATGAATTTCAAATAATAATCCATATAGACCACTACCTTAATGAACATGTTTTCTTGTTATGACCTTTTTGTCTGCATATACTACAAGTTACTTTCCCCCGAACTGATTCATCCATCTCATTTCGCAATCGTTTGGATGGAGGTCGCCCCTTAGAGCGTTTCTGGTCAGCATCAGCAACTACATTAGGTCCATTATAAGGAGACCAATAGTCTTTGTCAGGAATTGGAAAAAATTTAGCATCATATGTTCTCATATATTGTTCAGATGTGAAAAAAGGGTCAATGAACTGAGAACGAGACAAGCTATATGCTCTACAGCAAGCAAGCACATGAGAACATGGGATTTTATAAATCTGAAGTTTGTTACATGTGCAAGTCTTGAGACTAAAATTCACGGTGTGGAAATGACCACCCTTTCTATCACTCCTACTGCCACGGCCTGTTGTAACTTGATAAATGCCTTGTTCGTGATGAAACATATTAACCTTATGGTGCATAGCTTTTTCTGTATTAGCATCCAAGTCCTTAGTTATCTTTACACTATATGCATGACCATCTAACAACATTTTTTTTGACAATCGGCGTCGCTCCACAAAGTATGTGTTAACTCGAAAGAAAGTAAGCTTCACGAGTGCTGTGATTGGTAAGAAGCGAGCTCCCTTAAGCACATTGTTGAACACTTCCGCTAAGTTAGTTGTTTTGAGGCCATATCTGTAGCCTCCATCATGACAAAGTGACCACTTTGAATCATCAATCTTTCCCATATATTCACGAGCTTTTTCATTCATCTTTGTTATCATATTCAAACCGTGATAAAATTTCTTCTTTTGATGCTGGAAAGCTGTCCAACCAACTTTGTTTTTCAACTCTCTGCTCTTGAATTCCGTGTTGACATTTGAAGTCAAGTGGCGAATGCAAAACCTATGGTATGCATATGGCTCAGTCCAACCGCTATTATATTCCTTCATAGCTTTCATAATACCCAAATGTCGGTCTGAAAGTACACACATGCCAATTCGTTGTGTCACAAATCTCCTAATACATGCCATGAACCATGGCCAACTGTCACCATTTTCAGCTTCAACAATGGCAAAAGCAAGGGGAAATATTTGGTTGTTAGCATCAACACTCATAGCTATAAGAAGTGTCCCCTTATATTTACCATACAAATGGGTCCCATCAATGGTTATAAGGGGCCGACAATGCTGGAAACCTTGTATGGAGGGTCCAAATGCCCAGAATACTCTTTGGAAAATCTCAAACTTGGGATCAGCAGTTCGATGGTTATCAAAGTGAACAATAGTCCCTGGATTAGCTTCCTTCATTGCTTGCATAAAGTGTGGGAGTATTTGGAAAGATTCATCCCAATCACCAAATACATGAGCTATTGCCTTTTGTTTTGCGAGCCAAGCCTTCTTATATGAGATTGTGAAATGAAATTGTTGTTTGATAACCTCAATCAGAACTCGAACTTTTATGGATAAATCTATCTCAACAAGATTCCTTATATGGTAACTAATGAACTTAGAGTCCATATTTCGATGATCTAATTGAAGGGTGTCGCTAACACATGTGGAACCATGAGGACCTTGGTAAGACACAACTGTAAATAGTTCAGATGAATAACTCTTTTGTGAACCTCTAAGCTTCCAAGAACACTGAACTGGTTTTCGACCACACTTGAAAGTGATTGTGTGAGGTCTAGACTCAAACACCATAAAACGTTGATTTTTTTTAACAGAATAGCTAGTAACAGCATCAATTAATGCAGCTTTGTTGGCAAATTCTTGTCCAACACAAAACTCGACACCTGATTTATAAGACACCGTGGAAATCCAATTAATCCATTTATTTACTTCAGCATCATCAATATCACTTAAACGGGTAAACTCTTGAACTGGAGCACCTAATGCCACAATATTCTGTTCTTCATCTACTTCCTCCTCTACAAGGATGTTGTCACCAATGACCACATGAAGCTCTGCATTGGCCTCTTCCCCTTCTCTGTCTACTCCATCAGCATCAGCATCATTACGACTCAAAGACACAAACTGAAGTTGATCTAATCCTATTGGTTCATTTTGTTGTTGGTTGGCCATAGTAGATGTAGAAGTATGTAATGGACTGTTATGTTGAGTTTCATCTTCAAATTCATTTGATCGATAAAAAATTGATCATCATTAAGCATCCGTGTGAATGACCCAGTTAATGGGTAGTTTGAGTTTTCCATTTCTACAAACAATAAAGGAATTGGATGTATGAATACTAGTGGCATACAAAGATAAATCAAATTTTCCATTTCTTCAGCTATATTCAAAAACAGAGGACTAGAAAACAAGCTTCTTTTTCCTCTAAAATAAGTTTAGGTGGTGCGCCACATAGCAAGAGAAACCAAGTAATCAAAATCCAATTGACTTTTCAAGATATAAGAAATAAGTAATTTAGGTTTCCTAAACTCAATTCAAGAGTCGATTTGAGCATAATCTAACTTAATCCATACCAATTTTTTCAAGAATTACGAAAAACTAGGGCATGATGAGATTTTTCAATATTTCAAAAAGTATGAAAAACGTGCAATTTACCTGGAGGGGAGGCGCTGCGATTGGATGAAGAAATGCGCCGCTGCGGACGCGGTGGCTGGTGGGTGGTGCGGTGAATGATATGGCGAGAAGTGTTGCTGTAGAGGAGTTGTGGAGGAAACTGGCGTGAAGCGGCTGAAATCAGATTTTTTTTTTCTTTTCTTTTTTACTGGAGAGAGAAAGGTGAGGGAGTAAAATAATAGGTTTGAGATTCCAAGCCTACATGGACACCAGAATAAGGAATTAATTTTAGACAAGCACTAGATTTGGAATTTTTTTTATTTCCAACACTAGATGGGGAAACAATTCTTTAAAGTTTGGGTAAGTAAACTGCAAGTCTATCCAAAATTACTTAACTCGTCCTATTATCCGAAGACGTTCAAAATTGGTGAAATGTACGCGCAAATATTGCAAAAATTCCATGAACTGTGTGGTCTATGATGTTGAAACTCCAGCAACACCATTATCATCCTCCACTCCACTCACCTCCCTTCTCCCCTCACTATCTCTCTATCTCTAAACTACCCATCAAATTATCTCTCCCCTACAAATACAATGCCTTTTCATCTTCAATTTCTTCCTCCTCTTTCAAACTTGAATCTTTCAAGGTCTCAAACGTTGTTCCTTCTTTCTGGGGCAATGAAGAAGAAGAAGAAAGCTTAGATGATACTGCTTCTGGGTTTCTCGATGATTTGGCCCCTGATAGTCTCGTTTACCAGAAAACTCTAAGATTGGTGGAGTGTTCCATGTTTGCTGCTGTTTCTGGATTAACTTATTTGCTCAGCAATTCTCTTGCTATTGAGGTTAGGGTTTTTTTTGTTTGTTATTAGTTTTGTTTTACTCCACAACTTACTGATTGGTTTTAGTGTGCATTTGTGCGATGGGTTTTTCTTCAATTTGTGTTAATTTAATTCAAGCAATTATCTTTTTTTCCTTTGTTACAATGTTTATTCTAGTAATTGCAATTCAAGAGTTTGAATCGGTTTTCAGTTTGAACTCCAAGTTAAATAATAAGAATAAGGGTGTGTTGGCAATCACTTTTATGGCAGCTAGTGATGGGCAAGAGTTGTTCAGCTTGCGGTTAAAGTCAAAAGAGTACTAGCTTCAAATACTATCTGTTTCGGGTATGAAAATATTACCTTAATGAGGTTTGATCTATAAGGTAGAGTTACATTGTGATTATGGGATCGTGTTCGAGCACCTATAGATAAGACACTTAAGCTAGCCGAGGAAAGCTCCTCCAATGCCTAAGCTAGCTTTAGGCCGAAAATGGAGTAATTGATACCTAGAATCAGGTGCAAGAGTAATAAAATGTGAAATGGTGAATACCCTAGACTACTCTCTTGGTTGCTATCTATGGCGGGGGGGGGGGGGGAGGGGGCTTGTATTTGTGTTGTGCTTCGAATTGGCCGTGGTATATACTTACCTCTATACATGACAACAGATAATTTTCTATTATCATGTTAAGAGTTAGGACCACAGGGTGCCTTAATTAATGGCCTTAGAGTCTCAGACCAGGAGAATCCCAACTGGGGAAGCTACTTTGGCACCCAAACAACTTGCCCCCTGTGCTCAGTTTCTTTGCAACAAATGGGCTAGGTTATATGCTGTTTCCTAGACGAATTATAGTCCAATTACTGAAATGTAATGAGTATGAGCCTCAAATGAATCTTGAAATCCAAAGAGGGACTATTGAACATCTCGCTGCTTTTTCGTTGGTCAATCAAAATTTTTGATTTGTATGAACGAGGGCAGGGGAAACACTTTTCGTTCCACTTTTTGCTATAAATGGCACAAGTCCAGAAGGAAGATGGAAGAGTCGATCCCAATCCTGTCATGCCATTCTCTAAATCTGCCATGCCTTCAAGCTGGAAGTAGGGAGTAAGGAACTTTAAGTGACCAATGACTACATCAACTTGGGTCCGATGCCGACGAGGGTAAATGGCAACCATTATCATGTCGTGGTACCTCGACGGGGTCCAAGTTATAGGTGAATATTGTTTTAACCTCCCCAGAATGTCTGAAGACATTGTTCTACCCCAAGAGGGTCTTATTGGTGTTTATCTGTGCTGTTCAGAATATGGGTTGAGGTTTCCTCTGGATAAGTTTGTCCTTCAGTTATTGAATGCCTACAATGCATGTCTGGCTCAACAATTGTCGTTGTTCATTTATTGGCTCCTTGGTTTTATATGGGTCTGTCCATTCATGCATTTTGTCAGCTGACTGGCTAACCTCCTGGATTGTATTCCATCAACAATAACAAGGGGGTGTCTGATCGCTTACCCTTTTGTGAAGTGTGACGAGAATTGGAAGGATCGCTGGCTGACTCTTAAGGTGCCAATGGATAAACATCTCTCTTGTATATGGTAGAACATTTAGAAGGGGTAAGCAGCCTTTATGATGCCGCTGCTCTTATTCAGCAAAGTAGTGATGAGCATAATCTTCTAGCTTTTGGGCAAGTGCTTTGCAGAGGCTTGTTACATGTGACACACATAAGCTTTTCTTCTATAGATTAAGAAGGTGTCCTTTACTCTATGTTGATGATGACTACGGAGTCATAAGATGTTCAATTCACATAATTGTAAGCCATTAGTACATAAGCATCATATATTTGAAATGCTAAGGTATTTTGAGTCGTTGACTTAGAGTACTAGTAGATCTTGTGTTTCTTTGGGGGAAGTAAGAGGTATTTACCAATAAGTACTCTCTTTGTTGTTTGTTACATTGTGGTTCTTACAAAAATAGATTGATAGATCAAAGATCTATTAAGGTTCTGATGGGGTTGGGTATTGGTGGAAGAGTGTGATTTTTGTGGAGAAGTTAGATAATCTCTATTAGTGTATTATAGTTTTTGCTCTCTTCACCTAATTTTCCTGTAGTTCAGGAAAAATAAGTTTGAATAAGTTGTGTTTAGGACTAACTCATTAAATAGGCCAATAAGCTGGGATAAGTTAATTTGAAGGCTAATAAGAGCTACCGAAATCCAACATACAACTACAATAAGTTTTAATAAGTTCGGGTTAGTTAAGTTGAGGGCCAACAAGTTCATTAATTAACTTTAGGGCTAATAAGTTCATATAAGCTCAAATAAGTTTAAAAAAGGGAAAATCAGATGAAGGGAAAGCACCCTTAGTTGAAATCTAATGTTTGATAGAGCATGCTAATAAACATATTAAGTGTAACTATTGTCTACTTTAACAATCTTTATCTTTTCTTTTCACCAAAGCTCAATTTTGAAAGCTCTATATTTTGAAGATAATAAACCAATTAGGGAAAATTAATGAAGTATGCTTCTCATTTGGGAATGGTTGAGATAATTGCTCCCTAATGAAGTTTGCTTCTTAGTTGGCAATGCTTGAAACAATTGCGCCAACATGTTTTCACCCTGTTTGCAAGGTTCCTCTATGATATATGATAATCATCCTTGAGGTTCTTAGTTTGTTGTTGGTCTTTGCAGAATTATTTTGGATGTTTTTTTGCATTACCAATAGTAATCTCTTCCATGCGCTGGGGTGTTGCTGCTGGACGGAAAACAATGGTATGGTCACATTCATGCTTAATTATTGTAGCTCCTTTTGTCCTTCTTGATCTAATATTTAACTGAGACAGTAATTGGGTTTTTTGCTCTATTAGGTAGCAACAGCAGTGCTATTGCTTGTGCTTTCAGGACCTGTGAAAGCATTAACCTATGTGGTAAAATCAAAATTTCTTTATTATAGGTGTTGCACCTGCTTATTTTACTTTCATTCTTCATATTTAGATATGCAATTTTTGTGAACATCTGTATTACACAAAACCTACGGAGACCACAGGTCAATGGGCTCACCGTTTGTTCAGAGTCTAAAATGTCACAATTATGTGTTAGGAACTATGATATTATTCAATCTAGCTTCTAGACTGGGCATACAAAAAGTAACAGGTGAACTTATGGATTAGACCTTAGTGTGCTTTCAGAAGAAGACTTTTATAGACATATTCTTCCACCAGCTGTTTTCTTCCATTCCTCTATTTTTGTTTAGTTTTCTTTCCTGGTTAAAGACTCACCTTTACTAGCTAATGGAGCTTAATAATGAGTCTTATAATGTATACTATCAGAGTACTGATTGTTGATCTTCCTCTTGCGAAATTTCTTTCTTCAAACTTAAGTTGGAGCTTGCTTTTGCCTGCACTTAACACTCATGCAAAAATTTAGACATGTAGTGTACCTACCATCATACCTTTCGGCTCTGGGACAGAGCTTATATTACAAAGAAAATGGACAGAAATCATGGCAAGAGATATAGGATTAGGGAAGGGGGGTCATCGCTGCTTAGATTTTACGTACTACTTGCAAGACTTCCAGGACATGTTCCCTCATAATCACAAAATTCTTAATATTAAATACTGCACCATAATTCTCACATATACATATTCACATAATGTCGTTCATTGCTGCTTTTGCAACTTCTTCTCCTACCAAATTATTTTTCTTTGTGAAGAAATTTGTAGAATTTTTGGTCGTAAATTTTCTGAAATAAACATGTTATATTTACATGACTTTCCTACTTGATATTATTCAGATTTATTCTGAATAATATATCCAGATATTCATAATGTTTAGCTTGTATATAATATGATTATATTCTCCTAATTATAGCACACAAATTTTTCATTGGATTACCAAGGAAAAATCGATCCTTGTATGGTGATGAGTGAGATCGTTCATGAGGCTAGACCTTTACAAGTGGTCCTGTGAATTTAAGTGTGATGAATATTAAGCCACTGGTCCCTAGATTAGTCTCTTAGGGGTTATTTGGTTGATATAAAAATTCTTGGGAAGTAGAACTTCTTAAGAAGTAAGATAAGGTGAAGTTGCTTGGTTGACAAAAATGTAGGAAGTTCTACTTTCTAGGAATAACTATTTCCCACGAAATGGAGGAAGTTACTTACCTAGGTCCCCTTAGGTAAGTAGAACTTCCCCTGGGAAGTTCTTTTCTTCCCATGATCAACCAAACTACTTCTATCACATCCTAGGAAATGAAACTTCAAGGGAAAAACTATTTCCTAGGAAATATTAATTCCTACATACAACCAAATAAGCCCTTAATATTCAGACGCTTACACTTTACTTATCTTAAAAACACATGTTGACAAACATACAGACCAACTAAGACTATTACAAGTCTTCAATTGTTTTAATCCTAGGTGTAAGGTGTCTTGGAGATGAATCATGAGCGAGTAGGTGAAGGAACGAGGTATTGTTGTGCCATGTGTGTGTGTTTTGTGCTAAGGTACAACATTGCGATAAGCTAGAGCTTTAGCGCGAAACACAACGACGAACAAAGGATTACGTACCCTAACAATAGAAGACCACCGGCTGGGCGTGGTGTCTGGCGAAGACCACGGCCTGCCGTGGTGTTCACTGACTATGAGTTTCTTTAGTGCTTTGTACAGCTCAAGGCCAGGGTGGGTGTGGCTTGAGAGGAAGGCCACGGCCTGGCCGTGGTGTTCCTTGGCTACGGGATTTTACTTATTTTCCCACTCGGATTCGATTTTCTATTGCATTAGGTTTTAGTTTTAACCCTAGTATAAATATGTTTGAGGCGATTTACTCATTGTATACCAAGTGAGATTATTATTCTTAAATCTAGAGAGACTAGAGAACCCTAGAGAGAAATTAGAGAATTCTCTTTGTATCATCATTTCATATTGAAAGTCCTAGTAGTGGTTTTCTCCCTATTCAAGGGTTACCTCGCTAAATCTTCTTGTGTTCTTTATTGCTTTGATTTCTTAATTCCTTCGTGTATTATACTTCGATTGCTTGATTTGTTAGCGCCTACGATAAGTATTCCTAACAGTAGTCAAGTTCATGAGAGCATAGTAATGATTCTCCTTGCCTTGGCAGCCATGAAGGATTGGAAGTTGCATCAATTGGATATCGATAATGCATTAATTTATGGCTATGTAGAAAAGGTATCGACATGAAACCTCTCCCAAGTTGTGTAGATAGAAATGAAGGAAAAGTGTGCAAATTGCACAGAAGCTTGTATGGGTTAGGTATCTAAGCAATGGAACATTTCAATTAAGGAAGTTCATGCTAGAGAAGGGTTTTTTTTTTTTTGAAAGGAGCTAGAGCAGGGTTTTGAACAATCTAAAAGAGACTACTCTTTTTTCTGTAGAATAAATGGAGATAAGTTGTGCATTATCTTGATTTATGTTGATGTTGTTTGATAATTGGAGATGATGTAGATTACATTGTGAGCATCAAGAAGGCATTAGTGAATCCACAATGAAAGACTTAGTAGAAATGAGGTATTTCTGGGTTCTGGAAGTTGCTAGCTAGAAGAGAAGATGGGATCATGTTGAACCAGAGAAAGTATGCTATAGATATTTTGGAAGACACTCAATAAATGATTGCAAGGCAGTCAAATTTCTATTTCCAAAAGGCATTATACTCTCCACTGATTAAGGAGAGTTCTTGCAAGATCCTGAAAGATACATGAGACTGTTGGTAGGTTGTTGTACCTCAACTTGAGCAGACCTGACCTTTCTTATTCTCTACAGCACCTCAGTCAATTTATGAGCTACCCAAGAGAACCACATTGGAATTTCGAATGCTGCTCTCCATGTGGTGAAATACTTGAAGGGCAATATTAGTAAAGGGCTTATTTATTTCTCAAAGTTAGATATTTCAAAGACTTGATTTTGTGATGCAGATTGGGGATCATGTGCATCCAGTAAAGATCTCTAAGAGGTTACTATGTCTACATTGGAGGGTCCTTAGTCTCGTGGAAAAGAAAGAAGCAGAAGACAGTTTCTCAATCTTGTGCTGAATCTGAATATGAAGTATGTCCCAAACTGCTAGTGAATTAGTTTGGATTAATGAAATTCTTGAAAATCTTTACTTTAACATTCTTAAGCCAATCACTTTATATTGTGACAACTGACAACAAACCAGCACATTACATAGCTCAGAATCCAATTTATCATGAGAGAATAAAACATTCAACTATGTAAGAGGGTACATTAATGAAGGTTTTGTCTCAAATTACAGCAAGTCATGTGAATAGCTTCGCTTTATACAGTATACTTAGCTTAGCTTTGTAGTCTTTTTCCTAGTATCTAATCATAGTATTCTTAGGTTTATTTTGTCTGTTTGTAGAGCTGTAAAGTTGGACAGCTTGCTAGGTTTTCATTGATTAAGGTTTGTGTATATATACAAAACATAGTGTAGGATCCCTATGCAGCTTTTGCAAGAAAGTTCTGCGCCGTTTTTGGTGAATGAAAAACACACAAGAGCAGGTTAAGCCTTGTTAGAAAATCATCTGAAAGTTATTAACTTTCTTCGCTTATGCTGCACTAAAACTTAGATACCGGGATCAATATACAATAAGCTTGGATCCTAGCAGCTACTAGGCCTAAATAATCTTTTTTGTTTCTGGTTATAATACATATATATACATGATGATCATGTTATAACAGACGTGAGAAAGAACAAATAAGGAATACAGAAAAGTAATAAACAACACACATATTTACGTGGTTCACCAATGATATGTTGGCTACGTCCATGGAGAGAGAGAGAGAGAATAGTTTTATTGCTCTCGAGAATTCCATATCACAGACGTGTTTACAGTTTACACACTCTAATGACGAAAATAAACTAGGTTAAATAACATATTATGACTCGGCTCGAAATCGCCTCCCCACGTCAAATTGACCACCGGCCGATCGGTCGGCCAATTTTCCCAAAGATGAATTGTTCTCGGGCCTGATCAGGCGCTTGTCGTTCGGTCGTGATTCGATGATCACACACGATCAGGCGAATATTCCCGAGTCTATCGTGCGGCCTGCTTCCAAGCCCAGCTTAGACCTTCGACCCCGCCTTGGCTTGAATCCTCTCACAATGAAGCAGATAACCACATGCATTGATGCATTAAACACACTGCCTAGATCTCCGACCAGATTTGTCCCTTAAAGATACTAGATTAGCCCCTAAGGACCCCAGACTTGCCCCCAAAAAGGCAATTAACAACCTCGAACATTGAGCAAGTTCAAACAATGTTGAAACTTACTTCGCGGAACCGGTTTGGTGAACATATCAGCAGGATTATAGGTGTACTTACCTTTTCACCTTAATTCTTGTCTCACTTTTTAGAAAATGATACCTGACATGATGTGTTTAGTTCCTCATGATGAACTTGATCCTTGGCCAAGCATATTGCACTTAAATTATCACAATACACTCTCGCCTTTTGACTAGCCCCTTTAACCAAATTCCCTCCTTAGGTGCTTCTGTCAAGGCCATATATTCGGCTTCAATAGTAGACAAAATCATCGTAGGCTGCAAAGTAGCTTTCCCACTCACAACAGAACCACCAAGAGTGAACACAACCAGCCATAGATCTCCTACCGTCCACATCCTTAGCATTGAAACTTGTAACTAAACATGCCACATCACCTCCATAAATAAGACCAATATCTGACATACCTCTAAGATACCGAAAGATCCTATTGACTGCCTGGCAATGCCCCTTACTAGGATCACCCATGAATCTACTAACAGCACTGACTGCATGTCCAAGATCCGGCCTAATGCAAACCATGGCATACATCAAGCTCCCTACTGCACTAACATAAGGAACCCAAGTCATGTACTCCTTCTCCTCTCACATTGTAGTAAGTTAATGGTTAGACTTTGTTCGTTTAACTGCCTCCATGTAGGTAGATGGCTCATAAACATCCACCTCCTCACCTGCAGTGCATAAGCCATCATATCTTCAAAACCATACCTGTTTGGGGGTTTCCCAAAATTCGTCCTCATAGGACGCTCCCGAGCAAGGCTAGACGCTTCTGCACTTGGTGTTAAAGATTGTGATACTTCATAATGTTAATTATCTTCATGTATTTCATCACTCTCATCATGAGTGACTTGCTGCTCCACCCGCACCTCAACACTAACAATATCTGGTCCAACAATGGACTTCACAGTAGGATTAACCATAGAATTTTCATTTAACACAATATTTTTACTCAGTATGACCATACCCTTAGATGGGGACCAAATTCTATAACCTTTCACCCCATCCCCATATCCTACAAACACTCCTTTTTTGGCTCTTGGCTCCAACTTACCCTCATTTACATGATAATAAACATTACAACCAAAAACTCGCATATTTGAGTAATCAGCAGGCTTACCTGACCACATCTCATATGGTGTTTTGAGTTTGATTCCAGAGTGAGGTTCACGGTTGATCAGATAACATATTGTACTAACGGCTTCTCTCCAAAACCTTCTAGTCATCCAAGCATTAGAGAGCATGCACTGAGCTCTCTCCAGAAGTGTCTGATTCATTCGTTCACCTACACCATTTTGCTGTGGTGTATCCCTGACAGTATGATGCCTAGCAATCCCTTCATTCTTGCAGAACTCATCGAACTCAAACAAACATAACTCCTATCAGTTCGTAGCCTTTGATCTTATTCCCAGTTTGATTTTCTACCAATGTCTTCCACTTCTTGAAATTTTTGAAAGCTTCACCTTTTGACTTCATAACAATCAACCAAGTCATCCTTGAAAAATCATCAATGAAGGATACAAAATACTTGTGACCTAAAGATTCCATGCGTGAAGAACCCCAATAATCAAAGTGGATATAATCCATAGTACCTTTTGTTCTATGAATGCCCTTAGGAAACTTGCTACGATTTAGTTTCTCAAAAGCACGGTGCTCACAAAATTCAAGATATATGACCTTATGGCCACATAGAAGATCTACCGTGGAGAGGATTATGCCCAAGCCTCATGTGCCATAACTTGTCATATCCTTTTAAGCAACAGCTGCAACCTGGGAGAGTAAAAACATGCAAAACATACGAAGTGAACCCCTTACTCTTTGATAAACTAAGTGAAATCAAATTCTTGGTCCTTTGTGGAACATGCCTAACATTATTCAAAGTGCAGAATGTACCATCATGTGTCCGGATCTTGGTAGAGCCTAGTCCAACGCATTAGCCATTAAAATATTACCTCTATGGCTCCATCTACGTGCTTATAAATAGTGAACCACTCCTTACGAAGACTATTATGATATGACGCTCCAGAATCAAGAACTCACACATCACTGCAATGTGTTTGTTCATTAGCAACTAAAGCAAGATCATCCTCAGAATTTGAATTTTCTGCTACGACAGCAGCAAAACTAGACCCAAATTTATTTTCCTTATGCTTTTATTTAGGACATTCCTTTTTCCAATGCCCTTTTTCCTTACAGTTCTTACAGATATCATTAGGTTTAGGACCCTATTTGGAATTTTCGAATTTCTTGAAATTCTGTTTTCGAGAATTCCCATTTCCCTTACTACTAGTGGCCACTAATCCAGAGCTTGATTATGTGTACTTGTACGACCAGATGCCTTATGGGGCAAATCTCTGGTATGCAAAGATGATCTAACCTCTTCTAGGGACACATTATCTTTATCAACAATGAAAGATTGCACAAAATTCTCATATGACAATGGTAAATAAACAAGCAGAATTAAAGCAACATCCTCATCCTCCACCTTAACATCAATATTACGCAATTCTAACAAAATCTTATTTCATTGATCTAGGTGATCTCTAAGAGATGTACATTCATTCATGCGCAGAGTCCGCAGACTCAACAGACGTTGCTTCAAAAGCAACTTGTTGGTTAGAGATTTTGTCATATACAAAATCTCCAACTTCAACCACAGACCAGATGCAGTTTCCTCCTCCGCGACTTTAGTGATTATGTCGTTAGCAAGACACAATATAATCGTTGAATGTGCCTTTTCTTCCATTGGTCATCTCAGTGGTAACTGAATCCGTTGACTTCTTTGCCAACGGTGCCCACAACCTTGTTGCTTCAGTAAAGCCCGCATCTTGATTTGGCACAGACTGAAACTGTTTCTCCCGGTGAATTTATTGATTTTCACATTCATCTCATACATCTTTCTCACTCAGATCGAAAAATCAAAGCTCTTGATACCAATTTGTTATAACGGATGTGAGAAGTAACAAATAATGAATGAAGAAAGTAATAAACAACACATAGATTTACGTGGTTCACCAACGATGTGTTAGCTACGTTCAGAGAGAATAGTTTTATTGCTCTTGAGTAATTGCACATTACATATGTGTTTACACACTCTAATGACGGTTTCAAACAAACTAGGTTAAATAGCATATTATAACCTGGCTCGAAATCGCCTTTTCGCGTCATATTGACCACCGCTCGAGTCGAACGACACCCGCCTAATCGGGCAACCAATTTTCCCAAACATGAATTGTTCTCAGATCCGATCGGGCGCTGATCGTCCGGTTGTGATTCGGTGATCACGCCCGATCGGGATGCCTTTTGCCAGGCCCCAGCTTAGACCTTCGACCCCGCCAGGTCGGGCGAGCTTGCCGGATCCGGTCGGGTGAGCCGACGAAAAATGATTTTGACCAGATTCAAGGCACAAATTCCTACAGATAAAGTAGTAATTGTCTTTATTCACTTTAATCTTGGCATGCAATTTCTATGAGTTGCACGACTTCGTCCAGGACACAACACGTTTGCTTTTATTTGGGTATGGCTACTTGCAATGATCAAAAGAAGGAAAGCTATCCAACAAAGAGTTGAAATCTGTGAGAAAAATGGCGATTTGTTGTTGGAACATCAAATGTATTCTGATCAAGGAATAATTAAGAGAACAAAAATATTCACCATTAACGAATTAGAGAAAGCCATTGACCACTTCAACCAAAATAGAATACTTGGATAAGGAGGCCAAGGTATTGTGTATAAAGAAATGGTCAGTGAGGGGCAAATCGTTGCCACAAAGAAGTCTAAGGTAGTAGATGTAAGCCAAGAAGCGAAATTCATCAATGAAGTGGTTGTCTTGTCACAAATTAGTCATATAAGTATAATGAAGCTACTAGGATGTTGTTTGGATTCTGTAGTCCGTTACTAGTTTTCGAGTTTATACCAAACGAAACTCTTTTTAATCATATACACTACCAAGTGAAGAGTTCCTAATCACGTGGAGAATACACTTGCAAGTTGCTTCCGAGACACCTAGAGCACTTACTTATTTGTATTCTTCATCATCGATTTTCTATCTTTCATAGGGATATCAAATCTTCTAACATACTTTTGGATGATAAGTATGGGGAAAAGTTATAATATTTTGGGACTTCAAGAGGTTGCTACACATAGATACATGTAACTACTCGTGTCATGGAAGCATTTGGTTATTTGGATTTAAAGTACTTTCAATCTAGTAAATTCACTGAAAAGAGTAATGTTTACAGTTTTGGCGTGGTCCTTGTTTAACTTAACAAGGACAAAAGGCAATACGTTTTATGACTAAAGAAGATAGAAGTTTAGTTTCATGGTTTCTTTCTCATAAAACTCACATTTGCTTGATATTGTGGATTCTCAAGTCTTTTTCTTCCGACTAGGAATGGGAAACTATCATTAATAAAATGCCATACGGTATCTACAACAATGACAATCCTTACTTATAAGATAACCTAAAACATCAATCTGAAAGTTTTCATTCATGCTACAAATATAGACGCTTCGGATCTGTTGCTATGATAGGTAATATTCCAACCTTAATCGATTTAAGATGACTCAACATCGTTAAAGGTTGATGTAATTCCCAATCTATGTCTATATCCCTGGAACTGGACACAAAAAACAAAACTAACACACGACCGGTAGGGGTGACTACAAAACCCACGAAGAGGAAAAAAGCCACTGCACAGATGGACTTATTGAAACCAAAATGACGAAACAAAGAACAAAGAAAGAAAAAAGAAAGGGAAGAGGAAGAGGGCTCGACTGCCGCCTTCGAGGCGGTAGTTGCCGAGGCCCCCCACAGCTTGGGGTTGGCGCTCAAGTTGAGCTCTCCTTTGGGGAAAGGTTTCTAGAGATTTTATAATTAAAGGTGCGACTTGAACAAGACATCGATCACTTATTCCATTGAGATAAGCATTTAATTCTTGTTTTTGTGGATTCTCAAGTCTTAAAAGAGGGCTCTAAGGAAGTGACTTTTACAATTTTACCATCAGATTTTGCTAGGCAATGCCTAAATTTAGATGGAAGGAGGACACCTACTATGAAAGAAGTTCTACTCGTACTAGAGATGATAGAAACAGTCATGTCATGTCCAATTACCCCAAATTAAAAAAAGATTTCATACTCAGACTAAAATAAGCAAACATGGCATGGCACGTAACCCACATTTCTTATGTTTCAACTCGATTTTCCTTTATATACTGATGAAGTCAACATCGGAAAATACTTGTTCAATATCGAAAAATGGATAAAAACATGATTGAAATATAAGAGATGCAGCTCATGTGCTCTCCACGTGTTTGGATTTAACGAGTCAACGCTGAAAGATGCTTGGTCAATGTTGGAAAATAGGTCGAGGTTATTCCTCGCAAAATATTTTCTTCTTAAGGTATTCATTTGCCAGATTTTTTTTCAAAAGGTTTTCTTGCAAAAAATTGTATTTAAAAAGTGTTTGTGGCAAATTTTTCTATTATTTATAAGTAATTAGATAATTAGATTAAATCAAAATATTAATGATTGTAATTCTACCACGCCCACGGCCTCGAGTGCTAGGTGGGTATCTGATGCGTTGGTAACACCATTCAAAAATAAGCCCAAACTTACCACAGTGGGTGCACTAGAGAGCCAAAGAAAATGCTGTAGAGGAAGGCGTGGAGGTGGATAATGCGGCTTGAACAGCCAAACTCATGGCATTCGTTTGGTCATTTTGCACACAATAGCTCTATGCCTTTCCTCTTGAGTAGCCAAAGAGAAAGCTTTGTTGATGCTTGGGAAAGAATCCGTACTTAGAATCTGGGTCCGCACGTTGTTATATTTGTCATCATTGAGGCCTAAAACAAAATCATGAACCTGTTCTTCCTTTCCGCGGGCACGTAACTTGGAGGCACCAGCACAAATACAACCAAAGGTAACATCCACAGACCCATATAACTCATTTCACACTTTGAAATTTATTATAATAGGACACACTCGACTTTTTCTTTTTGGCGAAAAAGATGATACTCAGAGTTTAGTTGATTAATCCGAGGGCCATTAACAGTAGAGTAGTGTTCTTTGAAGTCAGTCCGCAGATCCGCAACAATATTATGAGAAACAATACAAGGTTGTATGTTGATATTGACACAATTGAAAATCCATGAATTTCTAATTGAGTTATTAGATTTCCAAGCCGCAGATTCGGCTGACTTTCATCAACTGATTTTACAAAGTTGCCATTAGTAAAGCCATACTTATTTCTACCCTTTAAAGCATTGATTATGGCTTTGGTCCAAACATCATAATTGTCTCTGGTTAACAAATACTTAGTCAAAGAATTACCAGGGGCCTTCAGACAGATGAAGATAGTACATTGTGGAAGCATCATGTATGAGTTGTAGCTTCTTACCATTACCGTGGCCATTGCCGCCTTGCATCAAAGCCAAGGAAGAGGATTATGTGAGCAATCCGCCCTAGAAAGAGAAAAAAGTGATGAGGGAACAGAGTCGCTGGACAAAGGAAGCCTTGCTGTGGATGGAAAAAATATCGAGACTTTGAAAAGAAAATTTTTGGATCTCAAACCATTGAATATAATACCATGTAGAAATCTGAGGAATACTTTTGTGTCTCGTATTCAATGCGAAACAATTACAAACTTATAGCTAGGGGTGCTTATCGAGCGAGCCGAGCCCGAATAGCACTGGGCTCGGCTCGAGGTCGTTTAAAATTTTCCAGGCTCGGCTCGGCTCGGCTCGGCTCGTGAGCTCGCCGAGCTTGGGAGAGCCGAGCTCGAGCTCGGCTCGTGATGGAATTTTGGGGCTCGAGCTCGGCTCGCGAGCTCGTTTAGGCTCGGCTCGCGAGCTCGTTTAGGCTCGGCTGCGCAAGCTCGTTAGGCTCGACTAATGAGCTCGGCTTGGCTCGAAGTAGGTGAGCTTGTTCACTCACCCATCATATGCTTTTATAACTTGATTTCCCTCTTAGCATTGCTAAGATTTCAATGTGGGACTTCATGGTTTGTTAAAGAAAAATAAACTCACTATCCCCATTTCAATGTGGAACTTTATGTTTTGTTTAAGATAAAAAAACTCATTCTACATAAGCTTACATATAACTTGGAATCCCTCTTAGCATGCTAAAATTTCAATGTGGGACTCCATGTTTTGTTAAGAAAAAAAACTCATTATACCCTTTTTTTTTGTTTACATATGCTTTTATAACTTGGAATCCCTCCTAGCATTGTTAAAATTTCAATGTGGGACTCCATGTTTTGCTAAAGAAAAAATTATCAAATATTTTAAGTATTAAATAATCAACTATTTAAAATTATACTTCATTCCCTCTATGAAGAAAATAAATTATAGTTTTTGTTTTCCAACCAAGGAGATACAAAATTAAACTTTAAGTTGAAGTAAGGAATAGTAGCTATTTATAAAGAAAATAAGGTTGATCCTTGTTTTCTTAACCAATGTGGGACTTTAGTGCCTAGTGGAGTAGAGGTGAAGTTGGATCACAAATTAAAATATATAATTTGTAATCTAAATTAAAATATAAATTAGTATTAAATTTTTTTAATATAAAATATTTTTTTAATATAAAATAATAAACGAGCTGCTCACGAGCTTTACGAGCCGAGCTTTGCCTAGCTCGGCTCGGCTCGTTTAAGTCTCGAGCCGAGCCCGAGCTCGAGCCGAGCTTTGACCGAGCCAAGCCCGAGTTGCTCGCGAGCTTGTCAGGCTCATTATCACCCCTACTTATAGCTAACTAGTTTTACTGACCACAGGAAATCCTGTTATATTAGGAAACTATTTAGTATTTACTAGGATAAACATGCCTAAAAGATAGAAAGCAAATCTTAACAGAATATTATATCCAAAATATCACAATAGCAAGTCACAATTTGACAGACTGCAGATATACATGGTTCATGGAGCTTAAAGACACAAACTTACAGTGCTCACGTTTCATTACGTTTCATTTCTTTGTTTAGATTATTAGATTATACATTTATAGTATGCTTATGAACTTGAAGTTCTTCGTGCGTAAACTTATGGTTTCATTTTGGCAGTTAATGCATGGATTACTTGGATTCACCATGGGCTCTTTGTGGAGGTAAATGATGGCCTTTGATATATCAAATATGATAGATCATCAACCACTTGCTTCATCCTCCACCCATCCTATATTTTCTCTTTGCTACGTTTCTGCTCTATGGTTCGGCAAATCTTTGATGTTCTTTCTGCTTGATCAAGTTCATCTCATTTTTGTCGGATCCGTTCATGTTTGGCGTATCCACATGTTGATAAAGAGTAAAACTGCATTTGGACAGACAACTAAAGTGCTTAATCTGACTGTTCTTCCCTAATGATAGATGCGAAGATAAAATACAGGAATGCTAAAAAATCTTACTTATGGAAATGGATGAATCTGAAGGGGAAAATGAGCTTCAAATAATGGTCTGATTTAGGCACACAAACAACACCCCTGTATCTCTGTGAAAGGGGGATTATATGGTTCTTTTTTCTTAGTAGTAAACTAAGATCCTTCATTGTGACTACATAAGGTCACCCTTCTTGATGGTTTTGCCTCGATATTTTTATGCTTGGAATGCAAATTTAATCAGTGTACTATGTACCCTTGCCTTGTATGTTAACAGGGAACAGCAACTGCATTTCATTGTGCATAAGTGCTTAATTTTTACTTTTGATATATATTTTTTATTATTTTTTTCTAAATTCTAATGTTGTGTCACTTGTTTAAAGAGAACTTGTATTTCTAGATTCTAGAAAGTGCGATTATTAAGGAGATTTCTTTCTATGTTTTATTTTCCAGTGAAGTAATCAATTCTTGCTTCAGTGCTACCCGGAAAACAGCCCAAATACATTCATTGTTATACAAGACCTCTGTTTAGTGTTAGTGTGTTACCCTTTTGGTTTAAAAGGGGAATACAGTGCTCCAAGTTTGTCTCCTTCATTTCATGTATTTATTATGTTTAGTCGTCATGCGATTCCTCATTTAGCTTGTAGAATGGGAAAATCTTAAATTCCATCTGTGAGTGCAAGAAGTTCAAATATCATGCACAAGCTGACTGACTGAAACAGTATGACATCTACTTTAGCTGTTGTACAGTCCTTGGTATAATCGTAAAATTGATGTCGTTTCCATGCGTTTAGTCTGTTTTGGGCAACTCTTTTCTGCTTCAGTGATTGTCATTGTGGAAGCGTAGAGGGGCTCCCACTTGAATGTTCTCGTAACTGCTTATTAGTAGTATTCTTCTCTTCTGTTTCTGCTGGCTGCGTAAACTTTTTTTGTTGGCCTTTTAATCCTCCTTTTTCTTCCCTTTTTCGGCATTTTGGCTGCTTAGCTTACAAGTGAATTGGAGGCTTTCAATATTTTTGTGCACATTGGTAAAGTTCTTCTCCAACTTTACCTGAAAAGTTAATTTGCTTCAGACTAGTTAAGTTTTACTTTAAGTTATTGAGAGTAGTGAGAAGTTGAGAACAATGTCTTTTGTTTGAGATGCAGGTTCGAGCAATAGGAGCGTTGGGGTATGTTCTGACATCCTCGTTCTTGATCAGAGAAAACATACTTGCTTTGGTAACTAATCAAATCTTTTTTATTTGTATCTTTTCCTTCTCGTACTCAACAACACCTTACAGTGTTATTCAATCCCTTTGTTGCAGATTACAATCAATGTACATGCTACTCTCACTTTGATATCCAACTCATTAGGATTTAATACAGTTCCATCAATGAATACTATATATGGTATATTTGGTGTTCTGGTAAGACTTCTATATCTATCCAAGCATCAATCGAAAAAAGAAAAATTCAATTCGTATTATGAATTCACTGAGCTTAAATTCTCTTCTCTGGCAGCTCTTGCTTAATTGCAGCTTCTTCGTCTTTCTTCTGCACATTATTTATGCCTTGTTCTTGACTAGGCTTGGGATGAAGGCGTCATTGGTGTTGCCAAGATGGTTAATGAATGCACTATAGTACCTATTACCTGCTGTTTTTGGACTGCTATCTTGTGACGGTAAGTTGTAGTATACTAAATCACTCTACTACACGAGATCAATGATACCATTTACAATCATATTTATCTGTATAGTTTTCTTGAGAAAAGGGTGTCCTAACTTTCCTCATGTATTCAGGAAAAAAAAAAGTTCCCTTGGCTTGCTATGTATTGTGCAAAGAATTTTATCATTTTATTTTCTATACAATTTGTCATCAGATTCGATTTTTTGTCTGATATCTCCAATGTTAGAAAAACGCTTGCCAATACTTGGTATCATGCATGTGTTATGTTTTCAGAGTGGGAGAGTGCTTGCCTGCTCGGTGGCAGAGTGAGGCAAAGACTTGCAGGAGCAAGGGTGACGAGGTTGTAGTTGGTCTACAAAAAATTGTCTTAATTTACTATTTGAGTCAAAGGGTCACTTAAATAGTAGTGTAAACTAAAAGTGACCCTTTTATAAATAATGAGAAAATCTTATGACGAGACCGTCTCAATTGAGAATTTATGATGTTACTAGTGTTGAGCTTTAGCCTATTTGAAGCATTGCAGGCTTTTCACAGGAGTCATGCTCTCCATTTTGCAATTAGGGGATAGGATCCATGTCGTTGATTTTCATCTCATTTTTGGGGTAACGTAATAGTACTCGTAGAAAATATGTCCATAATTTTGAAATTTATGATATATAAGTTTTGAATAATCACATTGTAATATATGTATACTAAAAGAAAATAAAAGATAATTGTTTGTAATACGGTAGTTCGACTTTTACGCTTATATTTAGATAAGTCTAGGAGCATTATAATAACATATGTTTTCATGTATTAGCAAAAAGATAAGGAAAAAAGACATAATGCAATTTGAGATATGTTCGAGTTACATATTAAAAGATGCTCAACAATAAACCTAAAGTTTTACGTTCGAGTTAGCCCAAGGAGTCCAAGTACATCTCTGTTTTTTTTTTATATATTTAATTGTAAAAATATGAATTTCTCGATTGAAATCTATCATAACTTTAAATAACCTGAATCAATCAATTAAACATCTCTTATTAAAGACATAAAAATTTTACATCATTGGGATTAAGATAATATTGCTATAAAGTGAAATTGTTCAATAAAACAAACATTATACACCCATAGAAAGCAAACTCCCAAAGAGTATATAATCATATTTAGGAATATATTATGGGGGTGTTTGTCCTAACTTATTTTTGCTTGTTTTAGCTAATCTTAAATTTATTAAATTCTATTTTGTTAGTATGTCAAATTTTATTTGTGCTAATCTAAATTTATTTATTACCATTTATTAGTAATTTAGTTCTGATATGAACTTATTCAAGGCTAGATGGACAAATTTTCAAAAAAAAGTAGAAATAGCTCTATCTAGCCTCTTTGGGGTTTAAAAAGAAAAAGAGCTATCTACTACTAGCATGATAGCATCTATCTTGGCTGAATCCAAAATAGGAGTGATATTCGCAATAATTGGGGGGAGAGGGCGGGCGGCATCTTATCTGAGTAGAAAAGTAGTGCGTGAGTGTCTGAGAAAGGTCCAATGTCCAACAAATGTTGAGTCAGCTATCATTATTCATTATTTCATTATTCAATGTTCATTGTTCATGTCGCAATACAGTAGATAGAATACAAACAATTGTTTACCTTCCCCCATCCATCCAAGAGAATCTGATTCTGCACTTGTGGACTGGACGCCATCTTCTGGCCCCACCAACTCTCCCACTCTCCCGATTTTCTGTATTTCAAGTAATGCTAAAGTGCTAATGCCGTCTTTCCCTAATATGCCCCCCAGATCCCCTAGGTAAGCATTAGTACTAATTTATGCTGCCATGTTTTAATGAAATAAATTACTCCCTCCGTCTCTTTTTATTTGCTACATTTTGCCATTTAGAGCTGTCTCAATTTATTTGCTACATTTGCCAACATTACTACAAATGATAATAAAACAAAAGATCCAAAAGTTCAGCCCAAAAAATTAGCCCACTTAATCAATTCCCTAAACCTACCCAACCCACCTAACTCTATTTATTACCCCACTCCCTCCATTTAACCCTACCCCAACCCCCTATAACTACTCCCTCCAAAACCCTAATCTCAAACTTCCGTCATTTTCTTCTCTCTCCTTCTGACTCTCTCTCTCCTTCTGACTGTCACTTTCCTCTCTCTTCTTCTTCTTCAAACCCTCAGATCTAGGGTTTTTTACTCCAAAATTGTTGAAAAAAACAGTAGATTAATTATCTACTCTTTTCTGCGATCATATAAACCTAGATTTTGTCATTTTGGAGTGATTTCAGAAACGAGTCCCCTGTTTCTTCGGTATTTTTGAGTGATTTTGGGTATTTCATGGATGAGTTAACTCCGAAATCAAAGAAACGGCTCTTTGATTTGATGGACGAGTTAGATGCGGAGGCTAAAAATTCTAGGGTTGCAAAAAAATCGTTGGATTTTGGTTCGTTTTGTTGGTCTTGTGGCGCGCCTTCAAGAAAACCACCAGATCTTGAATTTGGTGGTGTATTTGAGGGCAAAAAACCTGAAAAATTGGAAGAACCACCTCCGGAAGGCTTTAAATCATGGCGAGCTTACCTCTCTTGGTATAAAAACCATCTCGAAATGGTTTCGGAGAGTCCCCTTTCAAATTTTGACTCAGATCGGTCCACTCCTTAACTTAAATCTTTGTTTTTAAAATTTTAGGAAGTTTTTTTAACTTGCTTTGCCTGTGGGGTTGCGTTTGATTAGATTGCATGTTTAGGTTTTTGTGTTTTTTTCATGTTTTAGCCTCGATTTGTTTATACGCATGTTGTTTATGCCTCGATCTGTTTATAAACTTGTTTATTTTGCCTTGATTTGTTTAATTTCTGTTTATTTTGCCTTGATTTGTTTAATTTCTGTTTATTTTGCCTTGAGTTGTTCTGTTTATATGATATTTTGCCTTCATCTGTATATATATGTTGATTTTACCCTTCATTAGTGCTGTTTATATGATATTTTCACTTGATCTGTTAAAACATGTTAATTTAAGCCTTGAGTTGTTCTGTTTATATGATATTTTCACTTGATCTGTTAATTTAAGCCTTGATTTGTTCTGTTTATATGATATTTTCACTTGATCTGTTAAAACATGTTCATTTAAGCCTTGAGTTGTTCTGTTTATATGATATTTTGCCTTGATCTATATATATATGTTGATTTTAGCCTTCATTAGTGCTGTTTATATGATATTTTCACTTGATCTGTTAAAACATGTTCATTTAAGCCTTGAGTTGTTCTGTTTATATGATATTTTGCCTTGATCTGTTATATATGTTGATTTTAGCCTTCATTGGTCTGTTTATATGATATTTTCACTTGATCTGTTAAACATGTTCATTTTAGCCTTGAGTTGTTCTGTTTATATGATATTTTGCCTTGATTTGTTAAAACATGTTGATTTTAGCCTTGATTGTTCTGTTTATATGATATTTGCCTTGATTTGTTAAAACATGTTGATTTTAGCCTTGAATTGTTCTGTTTATATGATATTTTGCCTTGATTTGTTAAAACATGTTGATTTTAGCCTTCATTAGTCTGTTTAGTTGATATTTTGCCTTGATTTGTTAAAACATGTTGATTTAAGCCTTCATTAGGTTGTTTAGTTGATATTTTGCCTTGATTTGTTAAAACATGTTATTTAAGCCTTCATTAGGTCTGTTTAGTTGATATTTTGCCTTGATTTGTTAAAACATGTTCATTTTAGCCTTCATTAGTCTGTTTAGTTGATATTTTGCCTTGATTTGTTAAAACATGTTCATTTTAGCCTTCATTAGTCTGTTTAGTTGATATTTTGCCTTGATTTGTTAAAACATGTTGATTTAAGCCTTCATTAGGTCTGTTTAGTTGATATTTTGCCTTGATTTGTTAAAACATGTTCATTTTAGCCTTCATTAGGTCTGTTTAGTTGATATTTTGCCTTGATTTGTTAAAACATGTTCATTTTAGCCTTCATTAGTTCTGTTTATTGATATTTTGCCTTGATTTGTTAAAACATGTTCATTTTAGCCTTCATTAGGTCTGTTTATTGATATTTTGCCTTGATTTGTTAAAACATGTTATTTAAGCCTTATTGTTCTTTTATATGATATTTGCCTTGATTTGTTAAAATGTTCATTTTACCTTGATTGTTCTGTTTATATGATATTTAGCCTTGATTTGTTAAAACATGTTCATTTATCCTTGTATTGTTCTGTTTTTATGATATTTAGCCTTGATTTGTTAAAACATGTTCATTTAATCCTTGTATTGTTCTGTTTTTATGATATTTAGCCTTGCTTTGTTAAAACATGTTATTTTTCCTTGAATTGTTCTGTTTTTATGATATTTATCCTTGATTTGTTAAAACATGTTCATTTAATCCTTGTATTGTTCTGTTTTTATGATATTTAGCCTTGCTTTGTTAAAACATGTTCATTTAATCCTTGTATTGTTCTGTTTTTATGATATTTAGCCTTGATTTGTTAAAACATGTTATTTTTCCTTGAATTGTTCTGTTTTTATGATATTTATGCCTTGATTTGTTAAAACATGTTCATTTAATCCTTGATTGTTCTGTTTTTATGATATTTAGCCTTGATTTGTTAAAACATGTTCATTTAATCCTTGATTGTTCTGTTTTTATGATATTTAGCCTTGATTTGTTAAAACATGTTCTTTTTTTCCTTGAATTGTTCTGTTTTTATGATATTTAGCCTTGATTTGTTAAAACATGTTCATTTTTTCCTTGAATTGTTCTGTTTTTATGATATTTAGCCTTGATTTGTTAAAACATGTTCATTTAATCCTTGAATTGTTCTGTTTTTATGATATTTAGCCTTGATTTGTTAAAACATGTTCATTGAAGCCATAACTTGTTCTGTTTATATGATAGTTTGCCTTGATTTGTTAAAACTTGTGCATTTGACCCTTGATTAGTTCTGTTTATATGATATTTTGTTAAATATATGTTCTGTTGCCTTTATTTGTGTGTGTGTTGGTGTGATCCTCTATGATGAAATAGGATGTTACATCCAAATAGTTACTCCATTTTGCATTTAATCAGGGGTAAAATGAATAGAATTGTAGTATAAAGAATTGATGAGGCATTTGTGTTATATTTTGGTTTTTGTTTGGCTGTCCAATTTAGTTTTAATGACATATACAAAGTTTACATGAGAGGTGCACTATGTTCCTCAATGATGAATGAGGTCAGATGATTTATACCAAGGACATTATGCCTTTTAAGACCAGTATACTCATGTTGCCACAATTTTTTGTGCTCTTCTTTTCAACTTTTCCTCTGTTTTAATAGCATGTGTTGAGTAATATGGATGAGTGGGGACTCCCTGAGAGGAACTTAAATCATGCCTTATCTGTGTTTTATTGAAATTGGCCTTCATTATCATTTTGTCTTAAATATGATCGAGAAAAAAATGAAATCTAATTGAAGTTTTTGTGAAACAATGTTCAATTTGATTTTCTTTTTTTTCGATCATTTGTTTGATACAATGATACCCTGTTTTTTGTTGTTAACCTCACATGAACTTTTATTTTTCTAACTGTTTTTTGCACTACAGTTTTTGTAAACCTAACTAAACTTGAACTTTTATTTTTACTAACTGTTTTTTTATGGATGATATATCAAGTGTTTTATTTTTTTAACTTAACATAACCCAACATGTTTACATATTATAAATGTAAGATTTAGTACAAAATGTTTTTAACTACATATACAAAATGTTTAACAACCTATATATGTTGTATTTTACTTACAAAATGTTCTTGCACTCTAATGCCCAAAAAAATTGGCCTTCAAATGCCCATTGCTTGCTGTTTTGCTTTACATTATCCCAAAACCATCATCTGAATCTTCATCCCCATAGTTTGCTTCTTCTTGATCATCTTCAAGATGACCTTCTTCTGCCCATTTTCTGCTCTCTTCTACTAATTGTGGGCTAATCACAATACTTGTTGGTAACTCACCCCTCCTCTCAAGTGATTTCTTCCCCATATGTGGTATGTGGTAATTGTTGTTACCCTTAACTATTAGAGTCTCCTTCATCACTTGTTGTAGAGTTAACCAAATGTGATTGCATAGCTTAGGATCATAGTTGTCAAATGACTTGTTCACTGCCTTCACCAACTGTTTCACACTCCTAGGTGCTATTTGATCTTTTAAGGTTTGAATTGCATTAAAAAAACCAAGATCTAACACATTCATATCTGGTGACTGTGCTGGCTGATTGATTAATCTGATATCAAAACCATCTTTTTGTGCTTCCAACATGAACTGCTCATCAGTACTTGCTATGTGTGGCCTTGCATTGTCTTGGACAATCCATATTTGCTTGCATCCATTATCTGGCCACTTGTTTCTTATGATGGCAGTATGTGATTTATGAGTTTCTCCCTTATGACATCTTTTGTGATGCTTAATTGAGCTTTGGTTTCAATCACCCCAGCATCTCTGTTACAACTTGACCTCTTTGCTGCCACCTCTTCTATGAATGGGAAGATTCCTATCTTCCCATCAAAACTGACCTCTCCACTTAGTGCTATGTGTGGCCTTGCTAGTGCAGCTATGAACTCACTTTGACAATGAACCTCTTGCTTTTGCATCTTCTGTATGGCTCTGTTTCACCAGGAGCTAGGTAGTACCTTTGAGAAATTTTGCTCATGCAAAACCATTTCTCATCCACATGCACCAAATTATACATGTTGCTGAATTTTGGTATTGTTTGGATAGTGTTTGGTATGATAGAACCCAAACACCACAAAACCCTTGCAATTTTATGTGCTGGAGTCAGGTGTGGTTTTATGGCATTAGTGTTTTTTTGATTGCTCCCCTTTTCACCAATCTGTGCAATGTAGACCTGTGTATACCTAGGGATGCTGCTGTTGCTCTTATAGTAGTCCTCTTTCTTAGAGGAATTGCCATTAACCTTTGAGGATCTAATTGAATTTTTTTTCTTCCTACCCTCCCTGTTTTTCTGTGATTCACATCTATTCTTGCATCTTCTTGAAGTTGTTGTCTTAACTTCTTCCATATTCTTCCAATTGTCCACCTTGAAGTATTCAATTCAATGGCAATTTTTTTGATAGCCCCTTTAGGTATAGTGAATATGCCATTAAATTTTGTGTAAGCTACTTGTTGTAGCCTGTTTGCAACATGACATCTTGATTGTTGTGCAAAAAATTGTGCTGTTGACCACTATTTGTGCTGTTGCTGTTCTTCATGTTCTTCATGTTCTTCATGTTTTCTCTGATCCACTATCTGTCCATTCATATTCTGAGACGTGTACATCTGAATCATCATCTAACCATTCAGCCACCAACTCTTCTTCATCATTCCCATGTTCCATTGCTGAGAAGTTATTTTTCTTCTCTTCACTTGATGTTGCTGGTGCTCTGTTAAGATCAAAGGCCTCTTGTTGTGGTTGAACTTGTAAGTCTGGTAATGGTTGTGGTTCTGGTTCTGGTTCTGGTTCTGGTTCTGGCAGTGGGTCATTCAGATCAAAAGTTGGGTAAGTTGGTGGTGAATTAAGAGCTGATGGGGATGGTGTTGAAGTGTTATCAGTAGAACTGTCTAGGGGGGCCATAGCTAAGCTATGGATGCCAGACATGTTCAAGCTGAGAAAGCTTCCACACTTTCCTCAAGTGAAGCTATGAAATCAGAAATGGCTTCTAAAACTCTATGATGATTTTGCTCTGAGAGTTAATCTACCCAAACCCCCCCCCCCAAGGAAATGGCTACTGCTGGGTGGTTTTTATGGTGGTTTAAGCTGCTGGTTGGTGTCTTTGATGGTGGTGGTGGCTGCCTGCTGCTTGGTCTGTTGGTTATGTTGATGGAAGTGGTGAAAATAATAAATGCAAGTGTAAAAGTGGTTGTGTATATATAGTCCAGAATTTGTTAGGATTTTTTCATGTTTTTTAGGGGGAAAATTCAATTCCCCCTTAAGTTCGAATTTTTTGGTATAATTTCAATACCTCTTATGTAATCTACCTTTAAAATTTTGGAGGGAAAATTTTTGTTCCCTTTGGTTGTATAATTGTAACAGAATATTTTAGTTGTATTGGTTGTATAAAAATTTTGGAGGGAAATGAATTCCCTCTTTCTATGTAATTGGCGCCTTCCTTAAAAAAAATGTGGGCCAACTCTTTTTTTTGCCTTCTAATCTGATTTTTCACAACTTAATTAACCACAATTATTTTTCTTCAAAACACCCACTGCACACCACTGTACACCCACTGTACAGTGGTCCCCCCCCTTTTCCTTGGTCTTTGTGATAAAGTGTTTGTAGCAAATAAAAAGAGACAGAGGGAGTATAATAGTAAACAGAATTATTCTTTTCAATTCACACATTTTTAAGGTTGAACAGTTCTGAGTAACACGTCAATGAAAAGTGCTGGAAAATTAAAAAATTAAATTTCTTTTTTTAAAAGTTTGTAATAAAAGATGATTTTATAAACGCAAAAATCATGAAGAGCATTATTCGTCGAATTTTTTTCCTAGATAATGTTAAAAGGGAGTAATGCAAACTTCAAATTAATTATGTAAATACCATCTACGTAGGATAGCATACGAGAAAAGTATTTATTATTTTCGGCAAAGCAAACCGCTAACATTAAGTTAAGCCAATACTCAAGATAGTGGTTTACGAGGAAAACTACTACTTACTGTAGCAGTTTTATACCAATAAATCGCCAACGCAAGATAAACAAAGAAAATGGTGCCATGCAGGCGTGGTGCGTCCCGCGCACGCACAACGCGTGAGCTTTCTTTGTTTCTCTTGCGTTGCTTATGTTTTTTAATGAGCCGCTACTCTTGATAGCGGTTTATATGCATGCCATATACCTTGTATTAGGGAAACAATATAACCGCTATTTGAATTGATGGTCGAGTTCGATAAAACATTATTGGTATTAACCGACACTTGGAGTAACGATTTTATCAAAATACCAAAATTATGGCGTGCTGTCCTACATACCAAAATTCTGGCGTGCTGTCCTACATGTACGGTATGGAGGGAATAAATTCTAACTTTGGCGCATATAGGGAATTAAAACTTCCTTTGACATTATTTAAGGAAAACAAAAAGCACTATTCATCACTACGTTAAATAATATTTTGTGTATTTCTTGGATTCTTGGCTACTTCCCTTCAAAAATTAAATAAGATACTTGAATATACTTATTGTAATCGTCTTCCTATTCTCTATCATGAATTTTGTTTATTGATTAAGGGGTTAACACTATCTTTTAGATATTGATCCCTTTTTTTACTTATTGAATCTTCATTTTCTCTCTACAATAGAGTTGTTCTATTTATATATGTTTCGGTACAGAAACGGTTAACAACCTCCGGTAAGTCCGCTAAAGGTGTGAGGTGACGTCCTTGCTGGGTGGCTGCATAATACGCAAACGTAAACTGCTCTCGGGGTGGTTCTGAGGAAACCCCCTCCGACGCTCAAGTCAGTAATTGGTCCCACTGAGATTTAGAGAGAGAAACTAGAGAGAGAGATATAAGTTATTTTTAGTGTGTGAGAGAATGTACCTGCAGAATAGTACCATTGGGGTATTTATAGAAGTACTATTTCTCTGACAGGGCGTATAATCTTTCGACACGTGTAGGGCTGTGACGCACTTGACAGGCGGGAGGATGCCTTTAACGTGCTCGCATCCTATGTCGTGCTCGCGTACACTTCATGTATGGCCGCTAATACACTTGGGTTATACCCATACAACTAGCCCCCAGCATCTTTTGGGGTCTTGACCGCTAAGGATGTTATTTGGATGTACGCGAGCATTTTTGTTGTATTTAGTTTTTTGATGGAATAAATTTGGCAGGTGCCACGTGTCGTTGTAGGGAGTTGAAGAATTTCGAAAAGTTAATGATTACCTTTTCCGAAAATCCCGCCCAGCGCTTTATTAGGTTTCAATTCTACCATGACACTTGGCACATATCTAGGAAGGAGTTGGAGAGTTTATTTGATCTTGGCCACCCATCTCCATATAAATACAATATGCGGTTATTTTTTTGAGTTTTTATCCCAAATTCCAAAGAACCTCTTTCTTCTTCTTCTTTTTTCCTCTAACAAGAACTTCCATAGGCGATATTTGCATTGCTCCAAAGCTCACTTTCTGGTGTTCGGATTTTGCCAAAAAGTTGTCCAATCTTCCATTTTCTTCTTTCCGGTTCCAGTGCACTAAGAAATTTTACTTTTCCTTGGCTTGCATTTTCTGGGTTTTTTCTCCGCTTTGAACTTCGTGATCTTTCGGTGGTTTTCTGGTTAAAGATTCCAGCTTTTGGCGTTGTTTTCACTGTTTTGGGACTTCATTCGTCTTTTCCGGCGACTTTGTTCTTTGTTTTCTTCCTTTTCCGGCGACCCTACACTTCCAGGTAACTTTATAACTTCTCTCCTCATTTCCTTAAGTCTTTTTCGCGCACATTCGTCATGTCAGACCAATCTGATAGCCAGAATGCTTTCAATGAGGCTATTATGAGAGTGACCCCTCCTCCCCTTCACTTGCTAATGATTCTGAGTCTGACTTAAGCCCTGTGGGGAGGACTAGGTTGTTAGCGGACATACCCCCTACGACCAATAGAGAAAGAGAATTAAGATCCAAGTTCCTTAACGACCCTCTCTACTCCTGAGGAGCATAACTTGACCTTGAAGTATTTTGCCGCTAGCCAGAGTGGTGATAAGTAGACGCTTAGGGAACTTAGGCATCAGATGCTGGCTAGGCGTTCCCGTAGGCACCCACCAGCAGATGCCGTCCCTGGCTTGGACGTTACCCCTCTTAGAGAACATGCCTGGTTAGATAGCTAAGCGAATGCGGGGATTAAAATGCCGTCCAATTTTTACGACCGCTTGCAGGAGTCTATAACTCCTAACCCTCCTGTTATTAATCTAGGTGACGACAGCGATTTGCCTGCTACTGCCATGGCCCAAGAGGATAATACTGAGGTCGTTTATCAACGTCGGACCAGTGACCCTTTCCGTTCTAATGAACCATTAGTTGCTAGAAGTTCTACTTCTGACCGGCATGGTGAGGACGCCACTGGCCCTGGGACAAATGCTCTTTGGCTGCCAGAGGATACTACTTTTGGCCCTCTTACTATAGAGATAGACGGGTTATGGCGCCAGGATGCCCTAGACTTGGGATATCCTAGGATTGCACGGAATTTGTATCATATGCCATCTCCTTATAGGTTGGTTGTGCCGTCCGAGGGATCCATTATTACTGAGTGCCCTCCCGGCCATGTGGCCTCTTATACTCATCATTTTGAGTTCGGCCTTCGCTTTCCCCTGGATTCCTTCTTGGTCGAGATTTTGAACGCGTTCAACGTCTGTTTCACGCAATCGACTCCCCTGGCGGTCCGTAATTTGATTGCGTACATTTGGGTTTTGCGCTTTTTGGACTTTCCCCCATCGATAAATCTATTCCGCCATATCCACTGGTTGAAGAAGAATGGGTCCTCGCGGCTCACCGGGTGGTGGTCGTTAATGATGGCCGACAAAAAGATGACGGTCCAGCCTAAAATGACCAGCCTGAAGGGTTGGTAGGATGCCTTCTTTTGGCTGCAAGTTCCTGACGACTACCCTGTTCGCCGTCACTTTACAGAGCCTTCTCCTCATATGGAGCATTTGCCGCTGAAGCCATTAACTGATGAAGAGTTAGCGGCCTATGATTATTTCGGCTCGGCGGATTACGACATTACTTATGATGATGGGAAGATTGTTAGGTCTAAGGAGCCTTCAATCTGGCTTCCTCATTCGAAGTATATTCTGGGAAATAGGCCTTTATCGACCTTTTTGTTGTCACCTGCCTATGAGAATGGTAAGTGTGCTGTCGGATTGGTCTGTTTGATGACAATAATAAGTAGCAATATTTTGTTTTGCATGTACTTGACTTTGTAACCTCCTCTTGCTTGTTTGCAGGTTTTGAGCATCTTGACCTCAGCATTCTCGGTGTTGACGAGGACTATCGTCCCCTAACTCACTTGTCGGCCGCTCCTCCAAACGATTACGAAACGATGCACGGTGTTTCTAACGGCTGTCGGGGAGGTAACCGCCTTGGCCCTCAGAACCTTTGTAGGGGTCGCGGGGCGGCAACTACTTCCCGCGTCCCTGTAGTCGCGACCAATCCTAATCCACCGCCATCGCCTGCCATCCCTCTTCGGTCGACCACTTCCCGAAGTGTGACTAGGGGTGGTCCGACTAGAAGGCGGCCACGGGAGCCAGCTGCGGCCGACACCGCGGCTAATAAAAGGCAAGCTGTGGAGGACCCTGGCACCTCAGTTGCCAACGAGGTGGTTTAGGTTGAGGATCTGGATCCGGAAGCTCTGGGGGAGACTGAGGGACGCGTCGCTGCTGCGAACGTTCAGCCGCCTCTTAGCGACACTTCCTGGTTGTCGAGCTCTACTTCTTCCATTAGGGAGAAGATAAGGGAACTAATTACCATGCCCAGCTTTCTTACTAACTTATCTCCCGGCATCTTCTATCGGTATCGAGAGTGGATAGAAAAGAAAGAGGTGTCGCTCACTGACTCTGTGGCGGCCGCGTTTGCTCCAGTGCCCGTCACTCCTGGGAAGATTTATCAACCTGACTGGGACGTCAAGGAAGATGAATCTCTCTACTCGGATATTCCGAAGAATAGTGGCGTCCTGGCCTACCGGATTCTGAAGGGTATGCAACTACCCTTGGACAGACCGTCAGGGTCCTTAATCACTTCTGCTGGCCGGTTAGCTCATGACCAACTTGTGGTACGTTACATACATGTTCAACTTTCTCTTTTTTTTTTTTTTTGATTTGTGTCCTTCTTCCTGTTACAGGCTAATAATGTTGCCGTCGAGCTTATATAACAGTATTTGGAGTACCAGAGGTTGGCAGACACCTACAAGTCTTCTTTAGAGACTTGCCAGGGTCTGCTCCAGGATGCTGAGAAGAAGCTGACGCCTCTGGAGGATGAGGTGGCGACTCTAAGGGAGAGGGCGGCCCTTTTGGAGGAAACGGAAGAGAACGTCAAGGCCCTGACCAAAGCTGTAGAGACCGCCAATACTGAAAAGGACATAGCCATTTTGGATGCCTCTGCTGCTGAAGCCAGGGGAGCTGTCAAGGTTGTTGCTGACTTTAAGGTGTTAGATGAGTATGTGGCGGAGCTTCATAAGAGGTATGATGGCGGCTGGGCAGCTACCATGAGGTGTGTCTGCAAAACCGTTCCAGGCTTTGACTGGAACGTTATTGAAGATGCTTATGCTGTCGGCCATCATCTCACGCCTTTTGAGAGAGATCCGAATTTCGCTGATGAGGACGCCATAGCTGATGTGGATCCTCGTGAACCTCTTGAAGCTTTTAGCGGCCATCTCTCAGTTCTTCTTGCTCCTCTAATAGTTTTTAGCTTTTTTGCTATAGTTTGTAATACTTTTAACTTTTGGTATTGTAATTCGCCTTTTGCTGGCTTTCTTGAACAATTATTCTGTTGATTTTGCCAAGTACTTTATTCCAATTAAAAGCCTTTTTTACACTGGCCGCCACATTATATTTTGTAGTTGGCCGCCAAGCCAGTAGCTTTTATTTTATGGAAAGTACTTCTTGTTATCTTGGTTTTTCTGCTTTCTTGCTTTGTTGCCATCTGTGTGCGTGTTTGGTTAAGCATTCACTCTTTTATCTTGCTGCGTTTGTTCTCGTTTTTGTGCATTTAGCCTATTATATGGCTTTCATATTTGTGTTAGGTCTGTCATATGACCGTTAACGCACTTAGCCTGTCATATGGCTTTTATTTTTGTGCTAGGTCTGTTATATGACCGCAAATGCACTTAGCCTGTCATATGGCTTTTATATTTGTGTTAGGTCTGTTATATGACCGTTAGCGCACTTAGCCTGTCATATGGCTTTTATATTTGTGCTAGGTCTGTTATATGACCGTTAACGCACTTAGCCTGTTATATGGCTTTTATTCCCTGTACAATATTCGATTGCCAACAACGCTCAAAAAAGGACGCCATAAGAAGTATATTATTCATGTTAAAGAGTTAGCCTCAGGCTCAGTACAAAATACAATTTATACATAATACTTCTTTAGTACACTAGCGTTCCAGCAGTTTTTAAGCTCCTTGCCGGCCATATCCCTGAGCATGAAAGATCCTGGGGCTATTTTCGTGAAGATGACGTAAGGACCCTCCCAATTGGCAGTTAGCTTCCCCTCAGCGTGTGCTTTTCCGGTGGTGGTTGTTCTTCTTAGGACAAGATCATTAACGTCCAGTGGCCTCTCTCAGACCTTCTTGTTATAGGCCTTGCTGATCCTATCCTTGTAAGCAGCTGCTTTCAATTCTACCATGAGCCTTATTTCCGGCAAGAAATCTAGATTTTCCCTGAGTGCTTGTTCATTCTCGTCCAGGTTCTGATGTTTAGCTCGGTACGAGGGCAGACCCACCTCGACCGGCAGACTGGTTCTGTTCCAAAAGCTAGCTTGAAAGGATTCTCCCCCGTTGCTTCTTTTTCCGTCGTTCTATTCGACCAGAGAACAGCAGGCACCATGTCGGTCCATTTTACTTTGAATTCATCCAGCTTCTTTTTAAGGGCATTCACAATTTGCTTGTTCGTGGCCTCCGCTTGACCGTTGCTTTGTGGATGGCAAACAGCTGAATACGCGAACTTGACCCTGAATTCTGTTAGGAAAGCTTGTACCGGACGACAGTCGAATTGAACGCCATGGTCGAAGACAATAGCCATAGGGATCCCGAACTTTGTCATGATGTTCTGCCAAATGAATTTTTAAGCTGGCTAGCTTTGATTCTTGTTGTCGGCTCAGCTTCTATCCACTTTGTAAAGTAATCAATGACTACTATTAAGAATCTCCTCTCAAGGATGTCCATGCCCCACTGCGCGAACGGGACTGGACATAATATAGGCTGCAAATCATTAGCTGGTTTATTGATGACAGGAGCGTATCTCTGACATTTATCACACTTCTTGACATAACTTTGAGCATCCGCTAGCATACTCGGCCAATAAAATCCGGCCCTTAGAGCCTTCAATGCCAAAGCCTTTCCGCCAATGTGGTTTCCGCATATGCCCTCATGTATTTCTTCTAGAATTTTTTTCGATTCCCATGCCGTTGCACATTTTAGCAGGGGTAGGCTAAATGGTTTCTTATACAATTCATCCTGGTATATGATGTACCAATTTGCATGTCGTCTCAACTTCTTTGCTGATGAGGGATTGTTTGGGAGTGTCCCTGTCAGCTTGTACGCCACCAGCTCGCTGAACCATTCTCCCTGTTCAATAATACTGTTGACGGTCACTACCTGCTCTGAGATGCTTTTTTCTTTCTGCATGTCGACTATGACTGTTCTTTCCACGCTAAATGAATTGGAACTGGCGAGCTTGGAAAGGGCATCTGCTTTCGTGTTTTCTGCTCGCGGTATTGCTTGCACTTCGAAATGTTGAAGCTGAGCTATCAGCTCCCTGGCTTTCTCTACATACTTCATCATGTTATGAAGAAAATAAAGTATAGTTTTTGTTTTCCAACCAAGAAGATACAAAATTAAACTTTAAGTTAAAGTAAGGAGTAGTAGCTATTTATAAAGAAAATAAGGTTGATCCTTGTTTTCTTAACCAATGTGGGACTTTAGTGCCTAGTGGAGTAGAGGTGAAGTTGGATCACAAATTAAAATATATAATTTGTAATCTAAATTAAAATATAAATTTGTATTAAATTTTTTTAATGTAAAATATTTTTTAATATAATTTTTTTTAGTATAAAATAATAATCGAGTTGTTCATGAGCTTTACGAGCCGAGCTTTGCCTAGCTGAGCTCGGCTTGTTTAAGTCTCGAGCCGAGCCCGAGTTTGAGCCGAGCTTTGACCGAGCCGAGCCCGAGCTGCTCGAGAGCTTGTCAGGCTCATTATCACCCCTACTTGGTATATCCCCACTTTCTCTCTCAGTCACTTAAAAAGAAATAGATAAAGTATTATATTATGTTAATTTTCATATGTGGTGAAATTTTGATAAGACTCTGTTGTATAGTAATTAAATTTTGTATAAATTGTCTAATTAAAAAATTATTGTACATAAATTTTTTGTCCATGAGGATAAGTTTTTTAAGTTTTATGAGTTACTCTTAGAGTCAAAAAGGAAAGATAAAAGTCAATTGTTACCTTGAAGAAATTACTTCTACTATATATATCCCTATTAGTTTTGAAACCCGTGCGTTGTACTGGTTATTGTTTATTTCACTTTTGCAAATTTTTTGTTAACATTGTTGATATGAAATCAAATTTTTCAACTCAATTGTTAATTATATAATTTATCCATTCTTTTTCTATTGCAACAATTACCACTTCGAGTAGTTTCATCTATTCGAATCACTTTACTTTTTGTAAAAAGAAAAGCAACTATAATTGACAACATCGTCTTTACTTTATGTTAATAAAACCATCATTAATTACTCAAATTGCCTCATAAAGTTGCGTTCACTTTATTAAGGATCTACTTATCCCCTACTTTAGTTTAACCCTCTATGCTAAACCACCTTTTTTATTTTCTTACAAACCATGCCCAAACTCATTGTTGTAGTAGAAAAAGACAAAAAAAAGTATTTGTCGTTATACTTTAATTTCTAGATTTGTTATTGTGATATATTTAATGTTTAGTTGAATATTGTAGCTAAGTCTATTATTAAATAGTATCCCAACAATTGGTATTATTAACAATAGCTAGGACATTTTTAACATGAAAAAATCCAAATGGTACTTTAAGAAAGTAGAGGGTAAAAATTTAATAGATGCATGACATATTGAATAGAGTAAAAATATAAGTGTCAGCCACAACTTCAACCTTTAATTATTAGCACATAAACACTAATGCTTATAGAATAGAAGATGGGAAAGCAAAAAAAGAAGATCGTAATGATGGTATCATGAATAAATGAAATAAAAAATAAAAAAACTACCCTCTATTAATAATCGAAACTACTATTTAAGAGAAAAAATATCTTCATCAATCATGACCATATCAAGACTTATCAAACTTCCCCTTTTTTATGATCTACGACCTCAAATAGTCTAGAAACTCGAACCTTGATTTTCCAATTAGTTTTAGTAGAATTAAGTTATTGAGAAAAGAATAAGATCTAACATATAGATACATGAAAAGTAAAAAACATAAATAATTATTTATACAACAAATATTCTAGGAATAATATAATTAGTCAATTGCATAATACCTCTGCAATGTCATTGACAAACTTTCATTTGATTTTTCATGTAATGTCATCATGGTATGCTATAAGTTCAAAACTATATGTTTGTATTTTTTATATTTATATAACTCAATTTTTAAAAGTATGATTTTGAAAAGCATAATTGATATTGTAACATATAATACGCTATTTTTATAGTTAATTTTATGTGTATTAAAATAATGTTATTGTTCTTCTAAATAAATATATTTTCATAAGTTGTAAAATTATATTGTATATGGAACTTATTTCAAAACATATTTCAAACACTCTCGATGGTAAAAAAAAATATAATATTGCGAACTATGTAGCAAAAGCTATATTCAATTTACATAGTTGAATAATTTAGGTTATTTATTTAAAATTAGAGTGTAATCTTCACTTATTAAAAATACCTTATATGTAATTATAGCTATGTTAAACACTATTTTTTAAAAATAAAAATTAAAAAGAATGACATGTCATGCTTAGTTGGAGCTCTATAATATTCGAAGGTTGTTTTTGTAAAATCATACTCTAATTTTTTCATCATATAGCTATAGATTTTAACTTTTGTTGTAACAACAAAATTTCCTTACTAATTTTTGTTGGAACACTAAATTGTTTTGGTTTAGTTAGTTGAGTAAGGCTGGTGTTTGGCTATGACTCTACAATGTAGAGTTTGAGCAATATCGACATTGAATAAAAAATCAATAACTCATATATTATCTTTCCGAAACGCACTCTATTTTTCTCATCAAAATCCACCCCCTTATTTCTCTCTTTCACCAATACACGCTCTTGTTTTTATAATGTATGGTTCATATACAACTCTACCTTGTAGAATTTTATTAAAACTATAGAGGATTCGGACTCGTAAGACTGAGGTTTTGAAAGATAATATGCTTAATCATGTAAGTTGAACCTATGATAAAATGCTATAGTCACATACAGTACACTATCGTTATAACTATTATTATATTTATCTAAAAGAAAGACTAAATAATGTCTTACCATTCATCTACTTAAATATATTTTTATGAGTTGTAAAACTATATTATAAACGGGTCTTAATTTGAAGTATATTCCAAGCACTATATTAAATGGTGAAAAATAATAATGTTTTGAATTAGGTAGCAAAAATTATATTCAATTTCTATAATATAATAATTTAGGTTGTTTGTTCAAAATGAAACTCTAATTTACTCTAGTTTTTAAAATATTTAAATAAAAATTAATGAAATGACAATCCTACGTGGCGCTCTCTATTTCATAAGTTATAGAACTATATTCTAAATGGATCTTATTTTAGAGCACATTTCGAGCACTATCAAATAGAGCAAAAATTATAATATTCCAAATGACGCAGCAAAAGTTATACACGATTTACATAATATAATAATTTAGATTGTTCAATATCAAACTCTAATTGTAGGTAATCTGGAACTTCTTATGTGTATTTAAATCTATGTAGAACTCTATTTTTAAAAGTATTTGAAATAAAAATTAATAACATGACAATCCTACTTGGAGCTCTCTATTTTATAAGTTGTAGAACTATATTATAAATGGATCTTATTTTGGAGCATATTTCGAGGATTATCCAATGAAACAAAAATTATAATATTTCAAATTACGTAGCAAAAGTTATACACAATTTACATAATATAAAAATTTAGGTTGTTCATGCAAAATCAAACTCTAATTTTAGCTTATCTAGAATTCTAATGTGTATTTAAATCTATGTAGAACTCTATTTTTTAAAAATAATTAAAATAAAAATCAATGATATGACAATCCTATGTGGCGCTCTCTATTTCATAAGTTGTAGAACTATATTGTAAATGGATCTTATTTCAGAGCATATTTCGAGCACTATTCAATGGAACAAAAATTATAATATTCTGAATTACGTATTAAAAGTTATACACGATTTACATAATATAATAATTTAGGTTGTTAGTGCAAAATCAAACTTTAATTTTAGCTTATCTAGAACTCCTTATGTGTATTTAAATCTATGTAAAGCTCTATAGTTGTAAAAGATCAAAATAAATTTAATGACATGGCAATCCTATGTGGCGCGCTCTATGGCCTCCTATTTTAAATTATGTAGCAAAAGTTATACACAATTTACATAATATAATAATTTAGGTTGTTCATGCAAAATCAAACTCTAATTTTAGCTTATATAGAACTTTTTATGTGTATTTAAATCTATGTAGAACTCTATTTTTAAAAATATTTAAAATAAAAATTAATGACATGACAATCCTACGTGACGCTCTCTATTTCATAAGTTGTAGAACTATATTGTAAATGGATCTTATTTCAAAGCATATTTCAAGCACTATCCAATGGAACAAAAATTATAATATCTCGAATTACGTAGCAAAAGTTTTACAAATTTACATAATATAATATTTAGGTTTCTTCATGTAAAATCAAACTCTAATTTTAGCTTAGTGTGTATTTAAATCTATGTAGAACTCTAATTTTGTAAAAGATTATGATAAATTTGATGACATGGCAATCCTACATGGCGCGCTCTATAGCCTCGAAATCTTGAGGAGCTCCTTATCCTTCCGAAAAGTCCATCCTTCATATATATCTCTATTATATAAACCAAGGGAGGAGCTATGGTGTTTCCCAATGAAATAATGTCTTTTTTATCCTTAGCTAAATATATATACTTAGTTGGATATCCAGATTTTGTGCAATTATATCCTTTCCTAATTTAAAGATGGGTCAAAAATTCCAATAATAAACTAAATACGCATTAACAAACTTGACATCATGAAAAAAATGGTTACTCAATTAAAAAAAATTACGAATTTAGTTTGACTACAAAACTTTACATCTAAATGTTTATCTCAATTTTTAAAAACTTTATAGATTACAGTAGTTTGTATAACAATAATCATAAATCACACTTCTATAATTATATTTTGATAAAATTTATTAAGAATAGACCCAAATAATCGACGCACGCATCGTGTGCATAGAAGACTAGTATTGATTAAGGAAGAAGAAAAATTTACCCTCTTCATATCAGATTTTGTATAGTTGGGCTCCCAAATTATATCTATATCTATTCTGGGGGGATACCAAAAAAATCAACAAAAAACACATAATTTCCTCTCCATGATTATGTTTCTTTACAAAGACAAAGCACCCTAAACAAATTATTAGTCCTCTTCTCTCTTCAATAATCTTCTACCTCTTCTTTCCTCCACTAACTGTTATATTTTTGTTTAGAACTTTATATACTTTTGTATGCATCATGTGCATATAAGACTATTTTTATAAAATGTTTCGCTTCCTAACCAAGAATGCAGCAATATCAAGATTAGAACCAAAGTAAGAATTATAAATCATCTTGTGAAATTTTGGTGGTGATCAATTCTCTCAAAGATATTTCCAAATACCTTTGGAAATTAACTCATTTATTTGGGATGCAGGTGAAGATTTAAAGAAGTCTCATTCCGTCTCCATCAATCATTAATGGTTTTAAGGAGATTAGTGAAGCAGTGGATTTCATAACACACCAAGGGCACGAGTCTTTTTCGCATTGTTATTGGTTTTCTATATATAATTCACTTTTCCTCTCAATTATCTATAAGGATACTTTAGGGTGGTCCTTAGTTCAAGGTTGTGCCTAGTTTTCTTTTCCCAATTAAGGGTATGTTCTCTCCAACTTATTTTCAATTCAGTTCAATTCAGTTCAATTCAGTTCAGTTCAACTTTTGGCAATACTTTTACTCTCACATATCACCATTCATTCAATTCAGTTCCATTCAGTTCAGTTCAATTCAATTCGATTCAATTCGGTTCGGTTCAACTGTTTTATGCCGAAGAGAACATACCCTAAAAAAATGAAGCATCTTGTACTAGATTTTATTGTAAAATAGAAGTATTTTAATGTACTTCGCACATGCAATCAAATCATTTAAATTAATGGCACCAACAAGAAAAAAAAAACAATTAAAAAACTCATGCGGGTTCTAATCTCATTTGGTGCCCCCTCCTTCAAAATTTTGCAATCTAATAAATTTTGACGGTTCTAAAGTTAGTAATGGCAATGCTTCTTTTAGGTTTTGTGATTAGAAATAGTTATGGCGAATTTATGTTAGCTGGTACTAAGTCTCTGGGTTCTCATATTTCAATTATTCAAGTTGAGGCTTGGTCTCTTAGAGAAGGAATTAAAGGAGCCTCTTTCCTTAATATATCTCATCTCATTATAGAAGGCAATAATTTAGGAGTCATCAAGTCTATGAAGAATTCTTGGCGTATTCCTTGAGAGATTTCTAACATTGTTAAAGATGTAGGTGTGGGTGCTCGTCAGTTCCAAGAGTGTCAGTTTCTTCACTGCTTTCGTGAAGCTAACAAAGCTGCTGATTTTATGGCTAGGAAGGCGCATGACTATCCTTTCTTATTATATTAGTTTCCTCCTTACTGTATGGATATCTCCCTTATCATCCAAAAGAATGTTTTAGGTTGTCCCCGAGACTAAGGTGTTAGTCTAAGTTAGTTCTACTCATAAAAAAATAATTAAATTGTATTTTTGTCTCTCATCCAGTTATCGGTGGATGAATTATTGCACATATATGTGTCAGTCATATACTCTCTTGAAACAATTAAAGGAATTGTTACCTATTCATTTATAAAGTACTTTAAAGAGCCTTAACCACAAGAAGGCCATCTCCTTGATCGGTTCCAAAGTGATTGCCTTTGCAAGTGATTTGGTTTCCATTGAAAACCCCGGACCCCACCACGACACCACCCTTTTTCTTTTTCCCAAATTAGATCATGATATTGATCCTGATCCGACGGTCACTTTAACTATAATTTTTTGAAAAAATGATAGAAAAGTTATTAACAAAATGGCATTAATAGATAGTAACTTATAAGTAAAAGATAATCCAAATAATGCATCTTGGGTAGACGAAAATCTCACATGTATATAATGATATAAGCTCCAACACAAATAACACGGACTACACATATTTATATACCAATATCAATTATTCGTATACTAATATCAATGTTATTTGTGTATACATTAACAATAATCATGGAGATGGGTGACACAATAATTTATATACTAATATCAATTGTTAATGCCTTACAAAATCTGCAATTTCGGTATCATCTCATTTTCATCACTTTTCTCTCTCTCTCTTCTTGATGACGCCACATTCCCTACTCACTCGACTGACAATCCAAATCCTACAACCTTGCCTCAAGGTTCACTAGAGCAAAATCTCCAACGCAAATTTTGTGAGGGCATTAACAATTCCAAGGCCCTGATTCCTAAGACGTTGGCTAAACATTTGCGAGTTTAGAATTTGAGATTAGTAAGGCCTAATTATATATTGTTTTTTCACCAAATATCCATGACAAAAAAATTTATTCACCAGATACCCCAACCTTTTTTCGAATTCACCATATAACCCTAAATTTCTAAAAAAATACATCAGAATTCCCTTAATAACTAACGAAGGTTAACTCCTTTAGTCATTAATCCTAAAAACCTTAAGTAACTCTAGTGAACCCTAAAAACCCCAATTAACCATATATCCCTAAGTAACCCTGACTTTATCTCACCCTAACCCAAGCTCAGTCCCACCAGCCTCCCAACCCCAGCCCCACCACCTGACCCCACCCCCACCTAACCCCCCACCAGCCCCCTCCCCCGCAACCCCCTTCCCCGATCTCCCCTTCCCATCCCCACCCCCAGCCCACAGCTACCCATCTCTTTTTAAACCTCCACAATTGCGCCTCCTCCCTCGCATCCCTCCCCCTCTCCCGAAATCCTCAATAGCACACACAACACCACCGCCGCTGACGACTAAGGATTTGGTGTTGACGAGTGTGCTGGCGAGTGTGATGGAGGATTTAGTAGACAAAAGCTGGTGTTGAACGCGAGAATTTTCAGCTGGTGTTGACAAGTGCGCCGACGAGAGTGAGGAAGGGGGAGGCGTGAAGGAGGTCAAGGGGAGGAGGGCCTAAATGGAGGCTGTCGGGGAGGGGGAGGGGGATGCGTGGGGGTTGTCGAGGAAGAGGAGGGGGACTACGTAGCTGCTGTGGGGGAGGGGGCTAGTGAGGTTGGGGTTGTGATTAGGTGGGGCTGGTGGGATTGGGTTTGGGTTAGGGTTAGTTAGGGTTTTTAGGGTTACTTAGGGTTTTTAGAGTTATTAGGGTTAACTTAGGATTTTTAGAGTGAATTAGGATTTTTTAGGGTTAATTAATGACTAACATAGTTAATCGTCGTTAGTCATTACGGACATTTTGTGTCATTTTTTTTTATAAGTTAGGGGTATATGGTGAATTTTGAAAAAATTTGGGGTATCTGGTTAATAATCTTTTTTTGCCAGGAGTATTTGGTGAAAAAAAACGTTTTTTTCTCTTAGTAGTAAACCTTATTAATAGTCACAATCCCTATCCTTTTCGAAATATTAGAGACATGCAAGCAAAATGTTCTGCATACATATCTAGTGTTCGAGAACTAAAATATCAAATGATTCACATCCCAAAAAATGAGTTTAGCGTCAGAGTCAAATACAAGTCTATCAATATGTAACCTAAAATGAGTTATTGTGAGTTTGTGACCCACCGCCATTTCTTCTCCTTTGCAAGTTCTTAAGATTTTTATGTTTCTTCATTTTCTCCTCAAATTTGTCGTCGTAGCTCGAAAATATTTCAAAAAATCAATTTCGGAAAAAATAAATTTCTAGGTCAGAAAATATTTCGAAAAAGATAAAACCAAAAAGTTATTCAAATGTTGAGAAATTGAAGCAGAGATTGAGCAAGAAATTGATGCGAAACTGAAAGCACAATTGAATCATGGTTCCTTTCTTGCGGTTTCATGAAGGCTCCTTGGAAGTTCTTTATCTTTATGGGACTTTCTTGATACTTGTACTAGTTTTGTTTCCATGGTTTTACTTTCCACTTTGGGAGGTTTTACATGGTTTGAACTTTAGGTTTTTTTTAGTGTTTTATTTGATCTAGGCGTGTAAAATGATTAAGTGGAAATCCTATTATAGTATTATGTTAGGAGTCTAATTTTCCTTAATCATAAGAGTCATGGTTATTTACTTTGTTTATGAGTCATAATAGTTGTCGTGTGATTCAGATGTTAGGTATGTTGTGTGTGTTTAGCTTAACTAGGAGTCTTATATAGTTATCTTGCTAAATACTTAGTTGTGTGTGGTTAGTCTTAGTTATCTTGTTTAGCTAGTTGAGTTAGATTATGACTTAATTAGTTTGTTTATTAGTTGTTATTTATATTGTAACTCCATTGATGAAATGTATTAGAGATTGAGTTTAATTCGAGTGCATTGAGCATTAAACCTTGGTGATCGTACAAAAAACACACCGATTAAGGTTTGTGTGTATCTCCTGGTCGCAATTAGTGAGAAACCCTCTAGTTCTCGTGGTAACAAGAGTACTATTTCTTAGTTTACTTTAAATAAAGATCCAATTTTCTTAATCCTTAATTAGAGTATTTCTCCTAATTTCCACGAGGTGCATACACGTCATAAATCTAGATCTTGTAGGTTTTGACGTTCTTCGTCGATCTCTTCTTCTTCTTTCTCTAGTGGTGGCGATTCCAACTTCTTTTGGAAGCTTCTTGTCGACTTTTAGCTTCTTATCCGTTGGAGCTTCTCGTCGATGGAGCTTCTCGTCGACTTACTCGTTGGCTTCTTCTTTTCCTTTAGTGCCATTAATAAGACAAGAGAGAAAGCCTAAAATCTTTTTAGGTGTTTTTTTGTTTATTTTTAGAAAAGTTTATAAAAACAAGAAAAGTTCAGAAATAAATAAATATGGTAAGAAGTAAAGTTAAGAAAAGTTTTTTTTAAAAAAGTTGGAAAAGTTAAGAAAAAGTAAGAAAAGTTAAGAAAGAACAAGGTGAAGAAAACACTCACATAGATCGTAATTAATACAAACATTTTATTGTCTAACATATTATGGGAACGCACCGGTATGTTATTTGATACATGTAGTATCTAGTTGTTAAGCGCGATCAATGCTCCGCTATGTTCTTTGATACATTTTTATTTTATTTGCAGATTCTTAGCTTGTCAACTACACCAAGCAAGTTAAATGGGAACAAAATATATTAAATTAGGTCACTCAATAGTCAAAATTTCTTTTTTAACATTTGAAAATGATACTATGGTGTTTGCTAAAGCTATTGAAGAAAGTTGTCACACTATCAAAAATAATTTAGATAAGTTTTGTTCTATGACAGATCAACTTGTTAATTTTAATAAGTGCGCCTTGCAATATACTCAAAATATGTCAGGAGTAGTTTGTGCTAAATTTGTTAGTATATTACGAATGGAGGAACCGTTATCATTAGGTAAATATCTTGGATGTCAAGTTATTAGTAGTAAAGTTATGAATGCTACGTTTGGTGAAATTCAAGAGAAAGTGTACTGTCCTCTCAACTTACTGAATGGAGAGTTAATTTCCTCTCTTAGACGGGTAAGGCTATACTTATTTAATCTAATTTAGCTACAAAAGGCAATTGTCAAATGCAAAGCTTTACTTTACCTCTGACAATCCTTGCTTTTCTTAATAAACGCTATAGGAATTTTTTTCTGGAGCAACTTCGGATGCTAAATCTCCAAATTTGATTGGGTGGGACAAGTTTTGTAGACCGAAAAAAATTGGAGGTTTAAGGCTTATGTAAGCTAAGATTAATAATATTGCTCTCTAGTTTTAGCTTCTTTGGAAGATTATTGTCTTCCTACAGAATGTATGGGTAAATTTATTAGTTAAGAAAGAGTATCTAAAAGAGGAGGATCTAATTTCTTATAAAGTTAAAACTAATGTTTCTTGGTAATAACAAAGCTTATGGAATTACGAAGTTCTTTAATAAAGGTTTAAGATAGAATGTGCGCCGACAAATGGGGAGAATATTTCATTTTGGTATGACAATTGGGTGTTTAATTATCTATTTTGAGATATTTGTCCTATTGTTAGTGGGGCTGATAGTATGAAATTCAAATATTATTTTATTAATCGGTATCGTCAATGGGATAAATCTCTTCTTGTCCAATATATCCCTCCAGTTGTTACCACTGCAGTGACTAAATTATTTATTCCTACTAATCAAATCCCTTATGAATTGCTTTGGGGTCTCTTGCTTGATGGAGATTATTCTATTAAATCAGGAGTATAGTTACTTCAAGGTTTAGATTCTTTTTCGTATGAGCATACTTGTCTTTCATTGGATCTGGAAGTGGAAGGTTCCCCTGAAATAAAGTTATATTTAGGAAAATTTGCCACAATGGTCTGCCTACAAAGAAAAGGTTGGAATTTAGTCATGTTTTTCTTCCTATTTAGTATTTTTTTTTGTAATTATCATTTTGAGGATACCTCTCATCTCCTTTCTAGTTATCCTTTTGCTATTGATGTGTTTGAGGATCTCAATAGTCATATGAATTGGGTGTCTTCCCCAATTATTTTGAATGGTTCTTCTTTTGTGGATCACCTCTTAAAGGTGAAATCTTATTTTTCGATTTCTCAAATTGAATTTTTTGTTATTAATTGGTGGTTCATTTGGTATAACATTAATGAGGTAGTATTCAGTCAAGAGTCTTGTTCTTCGTTGAAGTTGGTGCTATGTTAAGAGCTTATGCACATGAAATTAGACTTCATGAATGGGTTTTCTGTGGCTGAATTGATGCTAAGCTCTCATTGCCTCCTAGAAATACGGTTTGTTTGTCTACATGTAGGTCTAAGAATCGGGATCGAGTTAGTGGCATATTCCTCCAACCACTTTTTATAAATTAAGTTTTGATGGTTCCAAGCTTTTTAATGGTCAGGTTTCCTTTGGTTTTGTCATTCTGACTCGGAAGGAAAACTATTGTTGTGTGGTGCTAGTGTTTGATTCGTTGGTTTTTATTATTGTTGCAGAAGCATTGGGTCTGAGAGAGGACATTAGGGGGGCTACTTCTTTGGGTATAAAAATCTTATTATTGAGAGGAATAATTTGGCTGCTATCCGATCTATTAAACACATTTGAAAAATTCAATAGACTATTAGCTCTTTTATCTTAGATGCAATGAAGATATGAAATAGTTTGATGAGGTCCTGCGTTCCGTGAGGCTAATGTTGTGCGAAATGGATGACTCATTAAGGTCACACGACAACTAATGTTACATACGGGTTTGATGTTCCTGATATCCCTTTCGTTGTAATCATTTAAAAGTACGCTTTATGGTAGCCCAAACCTTGGGATCCACACTAGTTGTTTCTTTCCTTTATAAAAGAAATATGTGGGCTAATGATATTTTGTAGTGAATTTTTTAATATTGGTATTTGAAATGGCGAATGGAGTGCTAAGGAGAACATATAGAGACTAGGTCGGGGAAGAAGAGGAAGGGGAGGGGACTAGTGGTTGAGGAAGGGGAAGGGGAAGGGGAAGGGGAGGAAGGGGAAAGGGAAGGGGAAGGAAAGGCCACAAGTCACGTACTTGCAAACTTTTATCTAGGTAACTAGAGTATTTTATGTGGTGTAACCCCAATAGTTGGAATATTTTAGAAATAACTCATAGTTTACGATATTCTAATCTATTTTTCCTTTTTATATATCTATATTAGGATAAAATATGAAGGATAATGTTATATATACCGAGAAACACGAAATCTCAAAAGTTGCTAGTAAACCAAAACGGAAGAAATATACATAATTAATTAGAGGTGAAAGACAGTTGAGATTTAGGCCTAACCCAACTCAATCGGAACAAAATTTGAATTTTAATTTTCAAATCCAAATCCGAACGCGAACCCATTAGACTTTGAGTCAAATCCAACCTGAATTTGCAGCTAGATTGGTTCCTATCCGAATTATCCAATTTTTTAGAACTCAGTTTTCCAATGAATTAAATTTGGTGCGAGCGTCAATATTAGTATTTGATAATAGAAGTAATTCATTTGATTATATAAAAATTAATAAACTAATAATAACTTATCATTTTTTACAAACTCAGTTCATTACAACAAAAGATTCAACAATATCATAACATCATGTTCAACTACACAAAATATTCAGCTTTACAACAAGTTAGCGTTTTAAATTCTAACGAAAAGGTTAGGACCATTTGAGTTTTTTTTTTTGAATAAAATCCAGTTAAACTTAATCATAAATATACAATATTAAGGGTTTGTTCTCTTCGACATAAAACAGCTGAATTGAACTGAACTGAATTAAATTGAATTAGGTTGAATTGAATTGAATTAAATTGAATGTAATAAATATATAATAATATTTAAACAATAATAATATGAATATTAAATAATAATTATAATGATAAGTAATAATAATGAATACCAATAATAGTATTTGGATACTTTTAAATGATAGTTATGAATAAATAATATTAATAATTATAAATTATTAATAATAATAAATAATGATAATAATGATAATTAATAATAATTATTTTATATTATTTGTATTAATATATTAATACTTGATGATGATTATATAATAACAATAATATATAAGAAGTAAATTAATCTTACTATTTAAATAATAATATAATCTTTAGTAATAAAAATAATATTGGGCGGGACCGCTCAAAATTACATCATAAACTGTTTTGACGCAATTTGATTGGTTTATGGGCTAAAAAATGTGGGTTTATTTGTGCTTTTGACCTAAACCATATTCCTTCTAATAATAATAGTAATAATAATGGGTAAAAGCTATAATAAATAAAACAATATATAATAATAATAATACTTAATAATAATGATATAAAAATAAATAATAATAATAAGAGTAATTAGTAAAATAAATTAGACCAGCATAATAATAATATTTAACAAAATGGTTATGAAATTAATCCAATCCGAAAATTTAATTTTTAAAAAACACTCATTCCAAATCCAATTCAACTATAATTTAAGTCCAATTCGAATTATTAATGCAGTTTAGATTAAATTGGATTCAAGTTTCATGTGAATAACTTGATCCTATAAATAAATAGTATTGTCCCATAAAAGGAAAAATATAATAATAGTACTTTGATGAGAGTAAATTACAGCCACGAATTTGATTCAAGAATAGCGTTAGGAACGTGTCTGGCCACCAAAATTCCAGGAACCTTTCAAGGGGAAGGCTTAACTGAGTCATTTATTCTTTGTGAGGCTGAGTACCCTCCACGGAAATTACAAGGTTAATACCGTCTTTTCACACTACCATACAGCTGTGCGTTAGGGTGGATACTCAACCCCCCTATATAATGACCTAACTCCCTTATCTTTTAAATCTCATCGAAAAAAAGCCTGTTAATCTTTCGAAAAGCCGCCACTCTTATTATTCATTCATCATCATCCTAATCTCTCTTCTCATCATATCCTCAATCTTGCATCAATTTTCTCTCTCCTAGGGTTTTCAATTCGCTGCAATTTTCGAACTCTTTCATTTTGAAGAATCCAAGTGCTGGTTAGAGAAGCCGTTTTTTTGGTTCATTCTTGATTTCCCCTTTTTCTGTGAGTTTCTTACATCTTTTGTTATTTTTGATTTTATTTTGTATGTCGATCTGAATTATTTTGTTTCGTTTTTAGGTTTTTTTTTGCTAGTATAGCGTTTCGTTGTGGTTTAGATTTTGAATTTTGATTTTGTTTTGTGAGATTGATTTGATGCATGCAATCTACATGTGTAATTATTCTTTGATTTTTGGTTTAATGTTTAATTTTATCATGTTATGCCTTTAGATCTGATGCCATGATGTTGATTTCTCTATTTTTAATCAAAATTCTTTAATTTTTTGCTATTTTTGTTGCCTGGAATTGTGTGTTGTGCGATCTCTTTGATTACGTTGTTGAATTAATTTTAGTTGTGAGAAATTCTTTTAGTGTTCACTTCCCTGGAAAAAGAATGTGCTTTGATTTCTTTGACAAGTTTATTGTATGCCGAGGTTAATTTGACAAGGTTTTCCAATTTGATAAGAATGCATGTAGATTAATTTTATGTCTATGATTTAATCATCTGAATTACTTATAATTTTCAGCGCAGTAGATGTTTTTTTTCCACCTTTTTTGAGATAAAATCTTTGTATGGCGTTGCATTCTTGAACTTTTCTCGTAATTTGACTGTAGCTGAACAATTTTATCCCTGATAAAAGAGTGCTTGTCTTTATTTTTTTTTCCGATCCATTTAATTTCATGGTCATTTCACAGTATTGTATTTAGATATTCCGATGATAGATTTGTTGAAATTGAAGCATGTAATATTCTGTATCTAATGGCTTCTAATTCTGTTTCTTCTATTTTTTTTGTGTTTATTCATTTGTATCTGTTGTTGCATACTGTGCATGTGTACTAATGGGTGTTTTGTTATGCAGTGTGAATGATCTAATGGAATCCAAAGGTGGTAAAGACGATTCTAGTAGTAGTAGTAAATCCTTGTTCACCCCACTCGACTACGGCATTGAAGACGTTCGACCAAAAGGAGGAATCAAGAAATTCAGATCTGCTGCTTACTCAAACGTAAGCTCGTTCTGTATGCTTTCTATTCTTATGTCTAAGATTAAGATTAATCTGTCTGTTACTCATTGTGCTTTCTTTGTGTCTCTTCTGCAGTGCGCTCGCAAACCATCCTGATATTCCCCGTGCACCGCCTGCTCGACCACGTGAAGTGGTTTAATTTAGTTTTAATTTTCGCATTAGAAATAACACCTTTTGATTACAAGTTCCTTTCTTCTTCTGCTTCCCTCTTTCCTCTGCAACTCCGGTTCCTCTTTGCGACTGTGAGACGTTCTTTTAAGCAATCTAGCCATGACGGTTCCCATGGTTGGAGACAACAACGACAACAACATGACGATTTCTGCTATTGGATTCGAAGGGTATGAAAAGAGGCTAGAGATAACGTTCTTTGAGCCTGGTATTTTTGTTGATTCTGACGGGAAGGGCCTCCGTGCTTTATCTAAGGATCAGTTGGATGAGATCCTTGGCCCTGCTGAGTGCACCATTGTTGACTCTCTTGCGAATGAAAGTGTAGACTCATATGTTCTATCTGAGTCTAGCCTCTTTGTGTACTCATACAAGATCATCATTAAAACTTGTGGGACTACGAAGCTGCTCCTTGCAATCCCACCTATTTTGAAGTTGGCTGCAAGCCTATCCCTTGATATCAAAGCTGTCCGATACACTCGTGGCAGTTTTATTTTCCCAGGAGCTCAGTCTTTCCCTCACCGCAGCTTCTCCGAAGAAGTTGCTGTTCTTGATGGTTACTTTGGGAAGCTTGCTGCAGGCAGCAATGCCTTTGTGATGGGGAATCCTTCCAAGCCCCAGAAATGGCATGTTTACTGTGCATCCGCCGAAACAACAGCCAGCTATGATGACCCTGTTTATACTCTTGAGATGTGCATGACTGGGCTTAACAAGGAGAAAGCTTCAGTGTTCTTCAAAGCTCAATCTGACTCAGCTGCTGTGATGACTGAAAGCTCTGGAATCCGTAAGATCCTTCCAGACTCAGCGATTTGTGACTTTGATTTTGAACCTTGTGGTTATTCAATGAACGCTATTGAAGGACCTGCTGTCTCTACCATCCACATAACTCCAGAAGATGGTTTTAGTTACGCGAGTTTTGAAGCTGTGGGCTATGACCTTAAGATGATTGATTTGAACCAGCTGGTAGAGAGGGTCCTCGCTTGCTTTGAACCGAGTGAGTTCAGTATAGCTATTAATGCTGATATTGCTGCCTATCCAATGGAGCAAAACTGTACCGTTAACGCCAACGGTTACAGTCGTGAAGAGGGTGGCATTGAAGAGCTTAGCTTTGGTGCTTCTGTATTCTACCAGAAGTTCTGCAAGGCTACAACTATGATTGGTTTTACCAAGCCTGCTCTGAAATGCTGCTGGAAAGAGGAGAAAAAAGAAGAAGAAATGAATTAGTACTTCATTTTATGTGTTTTTTTTTTTTTTTTTAAATAAGAGTCCGGTCTTGAACCTGATTTTATGGTTATCTTTTCAGTGTCCCGTGTTGGAATATTTTTATATTGTTATAATTTGAAGTGTATCCCGGATTATGTTATTATGCTTTTATATGTATTAATATAGTTCGTGATTTGGTATAATTTTGCTTTTTGATTCAGTTTATAATCATACCAACTTCCTGAAAAAAAACAACCATGAACAACTTCCTTATTTGAGAAGCCAATCTCATCTTTGTGATTGTGACCGTATTTTGCTATTAGGCTCTGTTTGGTAGAGCGTAAAACATTTTCCATGAAAAGTGTTTTCCTCCCTCTTCTAATTTTACATTGTTTGGTATACAAAGGAATGTAAAATCATTTTCCATGGGAGTAAAATTTCTTTACAAAGATGGAAAAACCATTTTCTTTTCAAAAGGAAAGGAAAACTATTTTCCCTCCATGTCTTGTACACTATTCCCTTACTACCTCCTTCCACCCCCCCTCCATTTTCCCATTTTCCATCCCTTTTTTTACCTGCAACCAAACAATGGAAAATTGTTTCTATGAAAATAGTTTTCCATGAAAATCATTTTACATTGAAAATATTTTACGCCCAACCAAACGGACCCTTAGTGTGAAATCCTTTTTTGGTTTTCAAGTCAACATATTGGAAGCTGATTCTGAAAGTGGCTGCCGAATTTGATTCCCATCGCTTTTAACAACAAATGATTTTTTTTTTCTTTTACTTGTTTAGTTAGTCCATGACTACAAGAAAGCACCAACAATTCGACTTGTTTTTCTCCTCTTCTTTCAATTAACTCCCAAGTATTGTCATGTTTTTAATCAACGTTCTAAAGACTAAATTGCTGTGGTAGCAAGTGAATTGAGACAGATGAAATAGTTTACAAATAAGATTATTTATATACAAGACAAACACAACTTGGTTATTCAAGAAAACAAATAGACGATACGTAGCTATTCAATACATAATAGATAGCATCTCCAGACTCCAATGGTGAAACTCTGTCGCATTAGCTGCTTCAAGCAACACTTCCAAGTTAATACTTGTTTTTTAATGGTTTAGCCCTTCCAACCCTTTAGATTTAAGAAGAGTCTTCTTCTTAGCACTCCTCGCCAAATATTAACCTGTTAAGAAGGTTAAAATGCCACGTTATATGTTTCATTGGTCCATTTCTTGCAATTTGGTCTATCTTGTGCTTTTTTTAATTTACATTTTTAATCTTCAAAAATCAATGATCAACAAATTAAATCTTCAATAAGTGAATTTGAATTGAAGAAATTGGCTTGTGAAAACCTTACAAACATAAATGGGTGGCAAGAGGATTGGGGTAGAGAGGAGGAAGGCAAGGTGGGTTCATCATGTCCGGTTAAGGCCCTGTGTAGCGTGAGCAACAACACAAGGCCCCCAAAAATATTAGGGCTCAATTTTTTGTATTGAGCGCCCAAAGTAAAAAAATTAAATTCTAATTCATGAATCATGATGGTGCTTCAAACTTCAGTCTTCACATCACATTTTACGCTTTTCAATTCTCCCCCATTTACTCCACCTCTTTGGCTCTTTCAATTCTCCATAATCCGTTCATGGCTACTCCTCCAAAACCCCATTAATGGCTTCATCTCTTTCAATTTCAACCGGAAAATCTAAAGTTAGGTTTGATTGGCAATTAAACCTTAGGTTTTTTCACCCAACAAAACCAAAATTTATGTTTTTTTTAATTACCCATCAACCCAACGTTTGTAAATTGTGAGTTTAGTTTATGTTTGATTTCCCCTGTAAAGAAGAAGTAATTTCGATTATTCAACCATGGTCCATGAGCAACCATCTTCTTCAAACAACTTTCATATTCACATCTACAACAACTTTACGAAATTGGCTAATGTTCTATATTTTTTTTTGGCTTCCCCTAGTACTTCAAGGTAATTTCTAAATTACGAACATATTGTTATTTAGTTGTTTTTTAATTTGATAACTAAAAATTCTGGATTATTATGTTTTGGTTATTTCTTGGGCCGTTGGGATTATTCAAATATCAAGTTTGAAATTTCAATTTTTTATTTATTAATTGGGCACTTTATCACAATGGGTATAAGGGTGGAAACTCGAAGCACATTCATGTCTTCTTTTACGAGGGGCTACTGCAAATGTTTGTTTCAATGTCTTCCTTCAAAGTATCTTTACAGTCCTGTTCAATTGTATGAAGAACATGTTGTGATTAGTTAGGTTATGAAGAATTGATTGATGATTTTTCTTCAAAGAATGCTAGAAGGAATAGGATAGAAATTTTCAAACAGAATTTGTATGTGGTATATGTGAATTTTGTTTGGAAAAAGAACCACTTTTATTAGTTGTATTAAATTTTTGATATTTATATAACGTTTTTTTGCAGGGAGCTTCATTTTAATTCAATACAGGCCCCTTAATTATATGAGACGGCCATGGAATTCATTGTGGTTACTAGATGATGCGGCCTTTAAACTTCGTGATCTAATTAGAGAATACCTAAGAGCTAAGTAATGCTCGATTCTTTTTATATGTTTTCCATGGTTTAAAAAGGTCTAACACATTCAATAAATATTAATTACAGAAAATATAGAGTTGTTTAGGAAAACTAGTGCAGAGTAAGCATTATTCCATATTCCCAGTTTTCCTTATATATGTTAAACGTAATAGATAGACTGAATATATACATATTAGCAATTTGTTGAATACTTCCTATGAGTAGAATGTTAAAATTAATTAATACAAGTATTAATTGATACTAGTTTAAACCTCTGTTAATGCACGGAAAATCTATAATATTAGAAAGCTAAATGAAAACGATCCATTGAGTTACAAACGATAAAGGGGATATTGGACAGTTATATGAAAGTTAATAAAGAACATGGAGGGTGTGTTTACATAATCAAAATTAAAACATTGATAGATTATGCGTAAGATAATTTTACATGTTCTATTATAAGCAACGTTTTGGTTACGTGAGAAATTGAAAATCCAAGAATATGAGTTTAACAAATCTCAAATGAATTTAACTTTAATTTGTGCATCAAAATTGTCAATTACTTACGTAAGTGGTATAATAAATAATGAGACTTGATTGAACATTAGTTGGATTCCAACCGATAGAGTTATATATAAGTAAAAGTTATGAAAAGGGGGCCAACCCATTTAAGTAGTATAAAAGATGTTTAATGATAAAGAGACGGGCCAATGATAACAAGAGATATCTATACAAATATAATAAAAAGTGGACGTGATAATGTATAAACGTCATGTAGTATCTCTGTTACTTTACTAGAATTGTCCAATGTGTATACAAGTCATGTCAATTAACAAAAGTAAAATTAACTTGCAACAAAGATTTGAACTCGTGACCTCTTGCTATACATGACATAATTACCATCTCAACCAACTTTTAATCATACCTTAAGTGTCCACATTATTATATGTACCTTTTAAATGTTGAGTTTTCCTTAATATATTTTAATGAAAATGGAAAAAAAATGCATATCAAGTTTGTAAAACAGTATTAATTTGGGGTCTTAGAGAAGGTATTCGGGGTGTTTTGTTTTTAGGTTGTAAGAATGTTATTATTGAAGGAGATAATATGTCTGTTATTCAGGCTATTAAGCGTATTTGGAAAATTCCGTGGACAATTGATAATTTAATTTGTGATGCTGAAAAAGATTTGAACAATTTTGACTCTTATGAAATCCAGCATGTGTTTCGTGAAGCAAATATGGCAGCTGACTGGATGGCTAATCAAGGTCATTCTTCGGCTAATCTTTGTTATTGGTTCGAGTCACAAAATGCTACGTTTTCCACAATCATCCGTAAGGATGCTTTAGGGTGGCCTGTCCTCTGGACCCCTCCCTAGTTCTCTTTCTGGCTAAAAAAAAAAAAAAAAAAAAAAAACAGTATTAATTTGGAGCAACGTCCAAACAAAAAAACTAGTTGTAATATATAATTTGCACAAATTTACCCAAAAGAGCTTCTTTCCATTGGAATATTAGAGTTGAAGAACAAATCAAATAGATAATGAATTAATGATGTCAATCCCAACTCACAATATCCCTAATGAAGATTAATCTTTCCTTCCACATATCAAACTTTTGGTTAACAACTAGTCTTCTTTCTCGGACGATGTCTCGTGTCAGTTATAATAAACAAATATGTTATTATTTTTAAATTTCATAGTTTTTTTTTTTTTTGCTACTTTTCGTATTTTATATCAATTAAAACATTGAAAAATTCACGTCACAATGTGATAAGTAAAAAAAATTTGAATTGTTTGAGTTTGAAAACAATACCTTTAAAGGAATTGTGGTAAGAGAATATGACATCAATATTCTCTTGTACGTTACGCAATAAGTGTTATATATATATATATATATATATACTTGTTTAAGTCTTTTTAGTTATGTATAATTAGTACAGGACTTGATCATATTTTATTTGAAACATTAAACAACAAAGTCATAGTGTAGTGATGGTTAAGCTATTAATTTTCATTTCAAAGGTCACGTGTTCGATACCTTGCACTTACACATTTTTGTTAAAGTGAGATGTACACATAGACATAAAACATTTGTGGTACAAATTTAAGAGTGCCACGTGGCACATAGACTTTCTTTTGCATGCCTTATTTGTATAGATTTGAAGTTGTTTTTTGAAGAACTTGTTTTTCATGACATAGGGTATAAGATCTTTTGATTTGAATTTCGTAAGATTTGGTATGACCTACTTAAGTTCCAATCGATAGGGTATCGAATAAATAGCTTTTTAATCTAGATTGAACTTTACTAGTAAATAGAGTACAAATTCCTATAAGAGACGAGTCTACAATAATTTATTGTGTAATAGGATTAATTCTTGGCCCTAAATGTGTCACTTATATAAAATGTTACCTGTCAAAAAGAGTTAGCTATTTGTCCTCAATAAGTCATTTTTACATACATAGAGCTGATAGAAGTAATCTATTTAAATCTATCTTGTCTTATACGAACTTATCGTATTAGAACTAATATTCTAGTTTATTATATTGTCTAACATATTTAATCAGTTTTATTCAACTTATATTATCTTATCTTATCTTATCTCAACTTATGTTATCTTATATGAACTTATCTTATTTTATCCGAATTTACCTTATAATTATATGAACTTATAAGTTGAACAGAACAAAGTCCTAATGTTAAAAGTGATCATTTCTTTTAAAGTGTTCCCGCTCAACTTGAAAATTGATCCATTTTAACTTGAAACATGATCCATTTTAACTTGCAACATGATCCATTTTGTCTTAAAGAGAATTGCTCTAACAATAGATTTATTGTGCACTCCATGCTCACAATACTAATAGTAAATAAAGATAATTTATAGATTTTAAAATTTTTATAAACTCAAAATCTTATTATAATCCACTGTAAAAAATTTGTAATATGATTTGATCAAATAATAAGTTTCTAAACATAAATTCTGTCAAAAAAAGTTTCTAAAATAAGCCAATAATACAATCGGTGATAGGTTTGAAAAATATCTAAAAATAGAAAATCTATACAAATATATTAAAAGGTGTGCGAAAACAAGAAAACTATGCCACGTGGTGCTCTCTCTAAGGAGTTTTAGTTCATGTAATCCATGTACAATTAAAAAAATAAAGAAATAGCATAGTATAGGGTTTGATCCCGAGACCTCAAATACATATACTAAAGTTTTAACCACTAGGCTAAGTTGTATTTAGTGTTACTAGTTTTTATATGCACGCGATGCGTGCAAAAATACGTAGAAAATTAATTTTTTTAGGGAACGTAGAAAATTAATATCGAGTAAATTAGCGATATTTGAATTGTTGAAGGTTTTCTTTTTGTAATGTCTTTTTTTATTTTTTAAATTAATTAGGTAGTTTTTTTTTAATTTTTTATTTTTTAATTAAATAAAGTAGTTAGAATAGAGATGTAATGAGGGTAAAATGGAGTTTCTAATATTTTGGTGTCCTACCCCTCTTTCCATATAGAATAGAGATGATTATCAAAAAGTATTATATTAATAAATTAAATTTTTTTCTTATCCGAAGAATAGTCCTGAACTAATAACTAGTTTAAATATTTATATCCCTTCAAAGCGAGGAACATGAGATATATGTTTGAAATATATTTGATTTTAAGAGGGTGGAAAAAAAAAAAAACTATATCGTTGAAGTAGCCTGATGGCCCTGGATATGCTTTAGAAAAGTATGTTTGCGTGGTCCATATACTATTGTTTGGTAGAGTATAGAAATAAACATAGCAGACGGATTTGAAAAATGGAGTAGGGGATATGTCCAAAAACAGGCCCGTGATCTGAAATTGTAGAATATTATCGGCTTATTATCCGCATCTACTTCTGCCAGATTGAGTAACTTTCAAAATAATATGGAAGAAGGAAACAAAAATGTGGCTGTAGTTTAGTGGTTAGAATTCCACGTTGTGGCCGTGGAGACCTGGGCTCGAATCCCAGCAGCCACACATTTTATTGAATTTTTTTGTTTTCTACATTTTGCCAAGATTAGCATTTTTAAGTTCTAATGAATTTTGGTTTTCCACATTTTTGCAAAACCGTTTATTATGATTTGGAGTTGGATTGATATTTTGACTAAATCATGGTTCGTATTACATTTGAAACTGCATCTTAAATCGTCTATTGTAGTGTATAGAATAAAATTTTACGTCACATATTATAAAGCTGTTGGTTTGCTTTGATATTTTAAAACAATGGGTAGGACAATTTAAATCCTTGCCACACATTTTATTGAATTTTTTTGTTTTCTACATTTTGCCAAGATTAGCATTTTTAAGTTCTAATGAATTTTGGTTTTCCACATTTTTGCAAAACCGTTTATTATGATTTGGAGTTGGATTGATATTTTAACTAAATCATGGTTCGTATTACATTTGAAACTGCATCTTAAATCGTCTATTGTAGTGTATAGAATAAAATTCTTCGTCACATATTATAAAGCTGTTGGTTTGCTTTGATATTTTAAAACAATGGGTAGGACAATTTAAATCCTTGTCACAAGAACAAAAAGGTTTAAACTTTGAGATGGACATGGGCCTAGGTCCCGTTCCATACTCGGTTCGACTCGAGTCATTTTAAGTGTCTGAGTCTAGAATTGTAAGACTTAGTAGGTCTGTGTCGGATCTGGAGCTGGGTCCAGGTCCAGGTCTCATAGAGCTAGACCCTAGCCACGCCCCATACCCGCACACATACCCATTTTCTTTTATATATAGACTCGAGATCCAATGAGAAGGATTTTAAAATGAGAAGAGTAAGAAGGTGTTTTAGCAAGATTAGCCTTTTTAACTTCTAATGAATTTTATTTTTCACATTATTGCCAGATTAGCCTTTTAAGTACATTTTTCATAGCATGGTCTAGATCGCACGAAATTTTTTATTGCAATTTGGAGTTGGTTTGATATTTTGACTAAATCATGGTTTTGATTTCATTTGAAACTGCACCTCAAATCATCTAATGTGGTGTAAATTATAAAACTTTTTGTCACAAATTATAATTTTTTTTGGTTTGCTTGGGTATTTTAAAACAATGGGTAGGGCAAAAGAAGTTAAACACTTGTTGTAAGAACAAAAGTGGTTGAACTACACGACTACATCACACCAAACCGCTTAATTAATGTGATGTGGTTTGAGACAAAACTTTGATCTGGAGCTGGGTCCAGGTCCAGGTCTCATAGAGCTAGACCCTAGACACACCCCATACCCGCACACATACCCATTTTCTTTTATATATTGACTCGAGTTCCAATGAGAAGGATTTTAAAATGAGAAGAGTAAGAAGGTGTTTTTTGCAAGATTAGCCTTTTTAACTTCTAATGAATTTTATTTTTCACAGTATTGCCAGATTAGCCTTTTAAGTACATTTTTCATAGCATGGTCTAGATTGCACGAAATTGTTTATTGCAATTTGGATTTGGTTTGATATTTTGACTAAATCATGGTTTTGATTTCATTTGAAATTGCACCTCTGTACATCATAAAACTTTTTGTCACAAATTATAAATTTTTTTGGTTTGCTTGGGTATTTTAAAACAATGGGTAGGGCAAAAGAAGTTAAACACTTGTTGTAAGAACAAAAGTGGTTGAACTACACGTTTACATCACACCAAACCGCTTAATGTGATGTGGTTTGAAACAAAACTTTGATTTAAGAAAATGTCACATTGTTATTTTTCGGTTTGGTTATGTCTCCAACAAACTAATCCACCAACACCCTTTTACGATTGCGAATATCCACTCACTAAATAATTCTTTACAATGTAATTCGTATGTAGTGCTCATCCTTTTAGAGCTGGCGAACAAGTTGGGTTTCTGTAGGAGTTGACAATAACACTAGTATAATAAATGCTAATTGCGACGATCATTAAGTGACCTATTGCGGTGGTTTGGCCGTGCAGTAATTAGGGGGGCATCAATAGGTAATTACCTATTGCTGCAGTTCCTAGCCAAAATTCCAGCAATATGTTTATTTTTTAGGAAAAATTGTTAAAAATAAGTTAACCTTTAACCGGTCTTCTTTTAATAAGTTAACCACTGGATTATCCTGAAATAAGTCAACTTTGATACCACTTAAGCCTTGAATGAGTTAGATCACTTATAACCTACTTAACCGTTTAAAAAAAAGAAAAAAAAATCCAGATTTTCTTTTTTGTTATTAATATTTCTCATCTCTCCTCTCTCACCTCCTTCTCTCTCATCTCTCATCACCTCCTTCCATGGCTAACCAACTAACCCCAGCTACCCTCAACCACAAACCAACACCAAACCCTCGACCCACACCCTCGCACAACCACACCTCCGCCCAACCCCCGTAGCCCACCCTCCCCCACACCCGCTGCCGCCCTTAGCCCCCCTCAATGCACCAACCATCGACGCTTCTACTTGCAGCTCCGTCGACGAGCGTCACACCTGCCGCCAATAACCTCGCTGAGCACAACCCAACCCCCGTCGACTATACACAGCTGAGCACAACCCCAACCTCGCTCGCTGCTCGTGCTTCCTCTCTTCTCTCTCTTGCTCCGCCTCCTCTGCTTGGTGTCGCGTTGTGCCACCATGTTGTGCCACCACCCTGCTGCTAGCTCTGCTTCAATCATGCCTGAGATTCTAGTCACGCTGCTAGAGCAAATGTGAAGAGTTCCGGCAAGGCAAGCAGAGGGGGTAGGTGGGTTTTGCGGGACTACGAGGGAGAGGGAGGAGGTTGCTGGGCTGAGAGGGAGGGGGAGGGGATTTGCAGGGGAGGAGGGATGTGGGGGTGGATGGAGGGGATGGGGGAGGTGTTTGCAGGGCGTGGGGAGAGGAGATGGGGAAGGTGTTTGCAGGGGGTGGGGGTAGGAGGTGGTGGCAAGCAAAGGGGTGGAGGACTGGGCGAGAGGTGGTTGCAGGAGGAAGGGGAGTGTTCGCAGGGGTGGGTAGAAGGTGTTTGCAAGGGTGGGGTAGAGGAACCGGTTGTTCCCTGCATTAGCAGGTCATAATGTAATGCTTAAATGATATAAAAGATGGCTTATTCCAGGATAATCTAGTGGTTAACTTATTAAAAGAAGATTGGTTAAAGGTTGACTTATTTTTAACAATTTTTCCTATTTTTAATTAAAAAACACAACATATTGCTGCGATTTTCGGCAGAACCGTAACAATAGGTCGACCTATTGCTGCGTTTCTTCCAACAACCGCTGCGCCCGCAATATGTTGCTATTTTTTAAAAAATATTTGTGTAAGCATTTTACATCCAACCCCTCATGCAGTAGCTGCAATAATATTTTTTGTATAAATTTCGGCAGAACCAATATCCATCATCCTCCAACAACCAATTTTCCTACAACATCCAATCATCTAATATCCAAGTTTAACATGAAATAAATGCGATTCAATCCAATATATAAATAAATATATATATATATATATATATGTATATATATCATGAAATCCAATAATGTTAGTTGGTACAAGTTGCACCAAATTATATTCGTTGTAAAGATAGATAAACAAAGCAAATTAACACAAACTGACCTGCAATGCAATAATCAATAAAGTATCTTGCCCACTTCTTTTTCACCTTATTGATTTGATCTTCTGTTAAGGATCAGAGGTAAGGAACGAGAAACCTGAAAGTAATTCACCAAAGTTAACCTCAAATAGTTAAATAATATATGAAATGAATTGTAAGTGAACAAAAACTTATTTCATTGAAATCCTTCAAACCAAAATATAAAGTGAGTTGCCAAAAACGTTACGCATGACAAAAAACCGCACTTCTCACCTCCTTGTTGTTGTGGGCACTTTATCAAAAGTTTCAAGAAAATGAAGAAATTTATCGTATAAGGAGAATAACGTAGACTTTTAATTGAATAAAATAAGACTAGTATACCTCAACACGCTTCCAAAGAAGACTGTCCCGACGAACTTTGTTGCCCCTCAACCGAAACCTCCTAAAAGCACTACATAACACAACATCAAATGATTTAAACTTTGTTTGCTTTATAATATAATTTCAATTCATTTAAAATATATCAAACCAATCAACTTGCGCTTTCATAGCCAATTTAATCTTTAACTTCCGCTCCTTGTGTATGTTAGCATAATCAAAGACATAAATTCTCCCACGGGACATATGACAAGGAGCATGTCCCGGGTGAAGTCTTTTATACTAGCTCGTAATCCCTTCTCTTTATACCTGTAATAAAAGAGAAGACTTCCTTAAACTCGAGATTATACGTTAATAAGAGGGTAAGTCAATCAAGAAGGATTTAGATCGACAACTTGAAGTTAACCCGCTCTCAAGTAAAGGCTTTTCAGAAGCTGTCCTGCTCTTTCTTATTAAGAGGCTTAGCTTTACCGACATGAAATGAATCTCTTTCCGCTCTCTCAGTTGGTTAACTAGTGTCATTGTCCTTCTGCTTCCTATCACCGAGACTTTCTGCACGAGCCCAAAGGGCACTACTTGTATTGAATTGGCTAAGCCGTAGGCTAGTAAGAGCAAGGAGCTAGAGTTAGCAAACTGGCATACTTCAATCAGTCTAAGCCAGCAAAGTCTAGCAGCCTATTCGATTCCTTAACTCCTAGCAGCGCTTACTCGAACAGCAGTTCGGCAAAGAGCGCTTATTCACCATCCATACATTCCATGCTTTTATTAGAGATAGGAGTAAGTATCACATACTATGATCTTCCTACTATTATCTATTAAGACTAACTTAGCACCTGGGTGGAGAATCTCCTTATTTCCCCCACAGAGAAGGAAACCGCCTCCTCGTGAAATGGAATGGATTTCACCTCTCAGACCGGTCTTCTCCAATAGAGCATAACAAGTCTTTTCGTCGAAAAAGACATCATAAATATCACAGTTGCTATAAAGATTTCATGGCAAAATCGTGTAAATCTTATTTCAGGATAACATTTGACAGATTCCCGATCAAAGATATCCATTAATACCACGTTGAATAGCAATCTTGAGACTTCACCAATAGGTGGAATATTATGGTCTAATGAAATCAGAGACCCATCATTCCTATAGATAGGAAGATCAAATATAGACCTTACTAGTCTAAATACCCATCACCAAGAAAAGGCTTAACGGCCTTTAAAACGTGAGATTTTCTAATCACTGATAATGATGAGGCCATCTCAACCTTGTACAACTTATCAACATTCTTCATATCTTCCAGAGTCTTAACAAGAGCAGGAAACCTATCAGATAATCGAAATCCATTTTCGGGCAAGGTACCATAAATAAGACGATGCAGGGTGACGGACAAACCCATTAAGACTAGACTATCCTTTATATATGATGCCTTGATAACTACTACAATTGTTTTAGTTACGTATGTATAAACGTCAGGATAATCCGGTAGTATATCACTGAGAAAGTGCATCATATCTTTAGATGGACTAGAAAGATATTCTAGTCGGCCTAGCCTGTAATGACCATTTTCAATTTCTTGTTGAGTCATAGATAATTGAAAGGGGGTTAAACTAGGTAGTAGATCCTCAGATTTCAGTCTATGATATGTATGATATATATCAGTTGACAGCTGTAATTGCAAACTATTGCAAGTAGAAAAATCTCTCCTAATCCGATGACGGCTATTGCAAGATTGAATAACAATAATTACTAAAAAATCAACATGCCATACAACAATCAACATTTGTAAAACTATTAAGATAGAATATTACTCTTGAAAAATTGGCGTAAAGATGATACTAGCACCAACAAGGATGGATCGAGTCAAAGCACACTGAATGTAAGTCGTTACATTCTCCAATGCATTTACATCCGTGGTACTCTCCGGGCTCATCCAACAGACACGAACAACATCCCCAAATCCACTCAAGTCAGTCTGCGATGCCCTATAAAAAGTAGACAAATGTAATTTTATGTGCAAAATACAACTATCATACAAGCAAATGTAAAAAAAATCATAAGTTTGATTCTTGTTACCTAATGTACAATGGGATAATAGAAATATTAAGCACCTCCCCTTTCAAGAACTAAGCATTATCCTCCTTGGTCAGATAAGTGGTGAATCTTCTAGATAATGGAATAAGGAGCTTGGCAAGGTTACACCAATGGTATCATCGTCTGCGACGGCATCAAGGGTAAGCGTATCTGCTAACTCCCTATAGTCCTTAGTGAGGGATTCCAAGAACGATGCATCATCGATAACTTATAATGAGTAATCGAATCGGCTGAAAGCTGCTGGCTAGGACATCTATTAGCCTCCCCCGAAATCCCCTTTTGTTTTTATGTGTCGGTGTAACCTAATAATTATTTTTGAGAACACGCATAAGATTATGTAATTTTTGAATTTAATGCTATTATTTTTATAAAAATGGATAAGATTTGAACAATTACCTCATCACAAACATTTGCACTATATTTTTTTCGCCATTGCACCCACGTACCCAAATCACTAAATGTAGTGATGATTTCATATGTGGGGACGGGGACATGTAGTGGCAAATGACCATATTTCTCTACATAATGATGAACTTTCACTCGAAGGTGATCATTCTAGACCCATGAACTATAGTGGTCTCTTCAAAAGCATAAGAATGTGCATCTGCCACTAGACAAGTCTCTCTACTAGTTAGGTCTATCAAATACAATCGACATGGAGTCTCGTCCTAACATTAAAGTAATGTTCTAATTATGTAAGATAATTATTTGTATAAATCACATATATATATGATAAATATATGTACAAATGGTGGAGTAGGTAGCTAGTGGGCCGTGAAGCAGATTGCCTAGTAGATGGTGAAGCAAATGGTGCAACAAATGGTGAAGCAGATGATGGAACAAATGGTGGAGTAGGTAGCTGATTGGGATGTGAAAGCACCATATTCTGCATATACGTTGCAATGTCATTTCTCCAACTTTCAGACATTTTCTACATGAATGCTTTATCTAGTTCCTGACTCGTCAAACTGTAAGTACATATTTTTTTTGTTGTGAGCCTCATCGTGGGACCTCTTTTACTCTTGCTAAATGCCTTTATCTTCCCACCTGACTTCTTCCTTCTCCTTTGTGCACCATAATATGCACTGGTCCGACGACGATCTAAGAATCAAAATAATAAAACTAAATTAGAGAACGAACAAATAAATTACATATTCAATTTTCACAATAATTAGATAAGTGTGAACCTGAGGGGGGTGGATGACGTGGATCAGATGTCACCTCAATGCCAAGTAAATAATTCCAATCAGCCTCTTGTTTCCATGTTTTCCACCAAGCATCTTACGCGTCTGCAGCACAATCATTATCCTCCCCCTGGTCATGCTCCTTTTCTGGGATAAATGGTGCATCGGAATCCCATGAGTGATCACTCAAACCGTCACTAGCCATATCTGTAGCATATTTAGAAACAACAAAAAGTGTTAAACAAAATTTAAAACAATATATATAAACATGTCTGAACGTATTATTGTAACGAAATCTATTACAAACTAATCAATTTATAATTCAAATTACTCATGTAGAACCTTTTTTACCTTTAATTTTGGTCAATAGGTTGCTCGATAACGGTTATTCCTTTTTGGTGATCCACACGCATGTAACTATTTTCAGTATCAGACACATCCATCATATAACCATTCGGGACTCAGAAGGGGGGGGGGTATCATCAAACTTATCATATTCTTCTTCATTGTCAACGTCACCGACTCCTAAAATCTGCCTTTTACCATATATAATAATGAACCACTGATGATCTATAGGATCAGATACATAAAACACTTATTTTGTTTGTGATGCGAGGATAAAAAGGTTCTTCAATGTCACGCAGACGACTCATATCGACTAGAGTAAAACCGCAATCATCCGTTCGCAAACCACGTCGATTGTCCGCCCACTTGCATTGAAAAAGAGGCATAATGAAGTCATAATAGTCGAGCTCCCTTATTTCCTGAATGACCCCGTACTATGATTGTGTAGCATCAATCAGAGTTTTATCCATTGAAACCTCCACAGTTTTGTACCACCTTAGATTTTCTTGTCATGTCATTCAGTGTCAAAGGTATATCCATTGATATCATACCCCTCATATGATTTGAAACTGTCACGTGGACCGTATGCTAACAACTTATTGGTATCAGCTACATGATGGTTTTTTTGCAGACAATTCACCAATTACTTTATTGTGGAAACGAATAATGAAAGACCTGTTATGCTCATTCATCAACGCCCTCTCCCCTTTTGGCGGGTTTTTGTGCCGCAATTCACGCATATGTCTATCTAAGTATGGATGAACTTTTGTAATATGGTGCAACATGAAAATATGAGCTTTACTCAATTCACTCAATGAAGGCGAAATATTTCGCATTCCGACCCCACCCTTGCCTTCTAACCTACACTCGTCTATGGACTTTGGACGACCTATCATCACAACCTTACCAAAAATGAGAAGGACAGTATCCTCCAACCTCTTCGACAATTGTTCTTTGAATAATACTTGCCTCTGATTTTGATGGATTCCTTACTTTCATTTTCAAAGAATCCATATGTGTCTCAAAAGGGTATGCCCATCTTAAAAACAAAGGGTCATACAGTTTAATCTCCCTTATCAAATGAAGGACTAAGTGAACCACAATGTCAAAAAAATAATGTGGAAAATACATCTCAAATTGACAAAGTGATCACCACCTCATTTTGCAAACTATCCATCTTATTAGGGTCAAGTACCTTATTGTATATGGTGAACACAACCTCGTGATGGCAAGCCTAACATGTTTCGAAAGAATCCCGCGTATTGCTATCGGCAAAAACACCTACATCATCATATGATAGTCATGGGAATTCAACCCAATTAATTTGAGATCAGTCATAGAAACAAGGCTTCTCATGTTAGATGAGTATCTAGTGGGAACCTGAATACCATATAAACACTCATAGAAAAACCATTTCTCTTGCGTAGATAATGTATAACAAGCTAGAGGCAAATACGTTGTTGCCCCTTTGATTTCTTAGCTTTTTCCTTAACCTTTGGCCATAAATTAGATGTAACACCCCCTAATTTCTCTCTTTTGGAAAACTTATTTAATATAAAACTCCTTGAGAAACTTGAGAGTATTGCCGCCACATGATAACGTTAAAGGCTTAAATACTAACTACTAATTGAACTTTAAACTAATGCAGCGAAAATAACTTAAATAACTTCTCTTTATTAATATATACTTTATTGTACAACTATATAAAAATAGAATTAAAGAAAATAAAATAACATCTCCTTGACTAATTATGATTGCTCACTAGCTCCCCCAATGAAGTATGCATCATCTCAACCTGTAAAATCTGCTCGCCAAAATAGGGTCATCACAGGACAAAGCCATAAAACAAAACAAATAAAAGCGTGTCAGTAAAAATACTGAGTACATGTATATGCGGAATATTGAACACTTTATTTAATTTAACATCTTTAAATATTTAATTTCGAAAAACCTTTCTAGATACTTGATAATACTTGTATAATATAAAGTATATAACCTTGAGAAAAATCCTTTTTCCTTGCCTAGGTACCATTCCTAAAGTGTGCACACCCCCCAAGTTTAGTATTCCTTACTGAGTCTATTACGAGGAGTTACTACCTTGTCCACATAACTTATACAAAAAGTACATGGGTAAATAATATTATGGCTACCGTTCTTGCTAGTAAATAACAAGTCGTTGCCTCTTTATAATTGCGATAATAAAAGATCATATATCTAATAAAAATCCTTCTGAAATAATCCTCCTTTAAAAAAATAATAATTCTTAAAACTTAGCCATATAAAGACATAAATAAAATAACTTGCTCAAGGGTTAACCTGTAAAAAAAATAATAGTTCAAAAACATCCTTTTTAAATATTTAAACATGAATCAAAAGATCAAACTCCTTCTAAAATATTTGAATATAAATTCAAATGTCAAACTTTATAAAATATATTAAACGAAAGACATAATTCAAAGTTCATAACTAAAATTTGTAAACATTCAAACATGTTCATATAAAACAGATGCAATTCATAATAAAACTCATAAAAACATGTATTTCAATCCAAAATATTTTCCTAAAAACATGATACTACACTTGAAAAACAATTATTAAAGATCTACAAATACACGCACCTTGAAAATTAATAAGTACTAGAGAGGAAGAGAAAGGTAGGCTAAGAGGGAGAGAGAGTTTAAATTTGAGAAAAGAGATGTATTTCTCAAATTTGGTGTGAAAAATATGATGGGTGGAGACCCCTATTTATACTAGTTGGATAAGTAGAATAGTAATAGGACTAGAAAACTAAATGATAAATTTAGGAAAAAAAAAACTAATCTAGCTAAAATATAACTAATATTTACGCTTATCCAACTAAGATTACGAAAAGATATAAATTATCCCATATAATTATAAAAGGTAAAATAATTAAAGATAATAATAAAAAAAAGTAAAAATAACAAACTTATAAACATATCAAGACATGACTCCCTGGCGTTAATTACATGCGCCGGAGGGTTTTTCCTTTTTCTTTTTCTTTTTGTAAAATCTCTTTTTTTTTGCAAACCTTTTTGGATTTTCTTTAAAATATTTTTAATTTTATTTTGAATAAACTACTTGAATTTGAAGCTTAGAAAAGTTAGGCCTAAAATCTATTTGCTATTTGGGTTAGAATTTGTTTTAAATACCTAAAATCTTTCTTATAAAGTCTTTCTAATAAATAATAAACCCTTTTTAGTAAATAAAACCTTTTTCAAAACTAAAAATTTTCTAAAAATATAAATATTAACTTACTAAAAATTACGGAGTATCACATTAGACCGCATCTTTAATTTTATATCTCTACGAACCTTCAGACCATCCTTAGTATTTTCCGCTTTTGCCCAACTGTAGTTCCAGAAGAGGGAACTAAGGCTGGGAAGTTTGAAGACGGACTTAAGTTTGATCTTCAGACTCGAATGGGAGGTAGTACCTCAACTACTTTCGCGGAGGCGTATGCTAAGGCCTCAAACTTAGAGAGAATCCTACAGCGTGAGAAAGAAGTGCTAAGTAGACATAAAAGGAAGGAACCTACTAGCAACAACAACAGTTAATGGTACGACAAAAGGCTAAACAACAACAATGGTGGAAACAACAACAACAATGGGGGACGGTACAACCGCAACAATACAAATTCTGGACAACATGCCAAGCAAAGAAATAGGATCCAAATGAACTTCTTTTGCAAGAAGTGTGCCAAGAGCCATCCAGGATTCACTTGTTAGGGTGAAAGAATCAAGTGTTTCGAATGTGGAGAAGTAGGTCACAAATCGTTCAACTGTCCCAAGAAGCAAGGTCAAAATGAACAACGGTAACAATGGCAACAATGGAGGTGGAAACAAAATTCAAAACCTCAATAACAACCGTCCCAGTGGAGGAAATGCTGCACAAAACGAAAACCAAAATATCTGCTCTTATAGAGGTGGAAATGGAAACTATGGAAAGAATGGCAATGGAGGCTACACCAACGGAAGAATCAATGTCATGAGCCGAATGGAAGCTGACACCGATGCTAACGTTGTGACTGCTACTTTTCTCGTTAACTCAAATCCTGCTTATGTACTCTTTGATTCAGGAGCGTCTCATTCTTTTATTTCTAGCATTTTTGTTAAAAAGTATCCCCTCGAGTCTACCCAGTCTTGTCGAGCCAATATAGCCATGCCCACAGGTGAAACTGTTTCTTGTAAATCTCTTTTCCAAAGTATCCCTGTAGTCATCGCTGGTATTGAATTACCGGCCGATCTTATCCTTTTTGACCTAAAAGACTTTGACGTTATATTGGGGATGGATTGGTTAGCTAAGTATAAGGCCAAAATCGAGTGTCATAACCAGAAAATATCTCTTAGAGGACCAAAAGGAAATATGATATCTTATAAAGGCATAATCTTCCAGCCTGATGTCAAAATAATCTCTGTCCCGAACCTTCAAACCTATCTTAGAAAAGGCTACCCATTCTACCTATGCCAAGTAAGGGATGTAAGCGTGGAAAACGAAGAGTTGACACAAATTCCGGTAGTAAAGGAATTTCCGGATGTATTTTTCGAAGAGTTACCTGGAATGCCACCAGTCAGAGAAGTGAACTTCAAAATCGACTTAGCCGCGGGAACAGGACCTATCTCTAAGGCTCCGTATCGAATGGCACCTGCAGAAATGCAAGAATCGAAAGTGCAGTTTGAGGAATTGTTGAAAAAAGGGTACACTCGACCTAGTGTTTCGCCTAGGGGAGCCCCAGTATTGTTCGTCCGAAAGAAAGATGGATCTTTGAGATTGTGCATCGATTATATGGAGTTGAATAATGCCACGGTAAATAATAAATATTCGCTCCCGAGAATCGAGGATTTGTCGATCAACTTCAAGGTGCAACAGTGTTTTTAAGGATCGATTTGAGATCGAGTTATCACCAATTGCGAATTGCTGAAGAGGACATTCCGAAAACAAACTTTCGTACGAGATATGGCCATTATGAGTTCACAGTTATGCCTTTTGGACTCACTAATGCGCCCACAACTTTCATGGATCTCATGAACATAACCTTCCAGCCATACTTGGATAAGTTCATGATAGTATTCATCGATGATATATTGGTGTACTGGAAGGATAAAAAAGATCATGAGGATCAATTGAGGAAAGTATTGGAGATTCTTCGAGAAAAGAAATTGTACGCCAAGTTCTAAAAGTGTGAATTTTGGTTGGAAAAAATATCATTTTTGGGTCATGTGATATCAAAAGAAGGTGTTTCCGTAGACCCATCGAAGATTCAAGCAGTGATCGATTGGCCTCAACCTAAGAACGTCACTGACGTAAGGAGTTTCTTGGGTTTAGTTGGATATTACCGAAGATTCGTGAAAGATTTTTCGAGAACGGCCTGACCTCTCACTAACCTGATGAAGAAAACAACAAAATTTCATTGGGATGATAAGTGTGAGGAAGCATTTCAAGAGTTGACGAAAGGACTTACAACAACCCCGGTATTGACATTGCCCTCTGGAGTAGAAGGATTTGAAATTTATAGTGATGCCTCGAAGAAAGGTTTTGGGTGTGTTTTAATGCAACATGGCAAAGTAGTGGCCTATGCGTCGAGACAACTCAAACCGCACGAGCAAAATCACCCTACTCATGACTTGGAGTTAGGAGCATTCGTGTTTGCGCTGAAAATATGGAGACATTACTTTTATGGAGTGCAGTGTAAAGTCTATACAGATCACATGTATACGCAAAAGGAGTTGAATATGAGACAAAGACGCTGGCTAGAGCTTATAAACGATTATGATTTGAAGTTAGTGTATCAAGAAGGAAAAACAAACAAATAAAGTAGCTGACGCGTTGAGTAGAAAGAGTGCTCACTCGCTAAACGTTTTGATTCTGGCAAATGATCTGTGTGAGGAGATCAAGAGATTGAATTTGGAAATAGTAGAAACCGGCTATGTGTAAGCTCAATTGAATGCTCTTACTGTTGGACCGGACATATTCAAGGAGATTCAGGAGAAGTGGTTGAGTAAGTTAAGAGAGAGGAAAGAAAGTGGTCAAGCACCAGAGTTCGAGATCGATGACAATGGTGTTGTAAGGTATAAACGAAGATTGTGTGTACCACTAGACGAGGAACTCAAGATGAGAATCCTAAGGGAAGCCCATAGTTTGCCATATTCTATACATCCAGGAGGAGATAAGCTTTATAAGGATTTGAAGAAGCACTTTTGGTGGCCTAGAATGAACAAAGAAGTAGCCAACTTCGTGTCGAAGGAGAAGGAGGGAGATGAAGATGGTGAATCACATTTTCACCTTTTTTTTGTTTTATTTTCCTTTTTCTTTTTGGCTAAAAGCATATGGGTTATGGACATGGTATTCGAGCCTTGAATTGCTAAAATGGATGGACAATTAGTATAAGGATACCCATAACAAATGTAAAAAAAAGTTTAATTAATTAGAAATAATGAAATGAATAATAAAACAAGTAAATGATTTATTTTAAACTTTGTTAAATAAATAAAAACTAAATGAAATCATCATTGTAATATAAAACATTATCAAATAAAATCGCATTATCAAATAAAATAAATTTTGAGTGAAAATAATATTAAATCATAATAAATAATAAAATAACTTCTGAAAATTCGGGGTATTACATCCACTCCTCCTTAAAAACAAAGTTCGTCATCGAACTTTAAAGTTAGATGTTTAATATTAACGAAACATTAGCTTTGCCCAATGCAACACCTTCCTTCTTCTTCGTCCAATTCACACGCTCAAACCAAGATTTTGCAACTAAAATCTTTCAACTGTCAGCAATAATTGATTTAGGGGCAAATTATTTTTCAAAAGCAAAACTCACACAACCACCATTGAATTTCTGACCGAAAATCTTCCCTATAAATACTGATTCACTCTCATCAGATTTCTCAAGCAAAACAACTCAAAATGTTTGCTTAAATCCTTTCTCTTCTTCCTAAAATTCTGATTTTTGGTTTTTTTGAAATTAAAAATTTGGAAATTTCAGTCCACCAATTACAACTTCTCTGTTTCTTTTCACCACCGAAAATCACCACAATTCGAAAAACCACCTCGAACCACCGCGACAAACACCAACCGCCAGCCCTTCCTTTCCTTCGCGCAGCCCTGTTACGTCCCCTGCAGCCTGCGAACCACCATAAAGGGCGCCTGAGCTTCGCCAGCGTGCCACCTTGCTTCGCCCGAACCACCGAAAATGCCGCCAGCACCGCCGAGCCGCCATAAAATTCCGTCGCACCCCCCTGCTTCGAGCCCTCTGTTCTTCCCTTCTCCTCGTTCTAGGCTTTTTGTTTTATCAGAGTCGGACTTTTTAGTTCCGTTGTCCGGTGGTTGTAGGCGGTTTTTAGTTAGTGTGTTGCGAAGAAAATAGTCGTGGCACAGATCAGCCCCACCAAACTTGTGTTTTTTCGGAGAATTTATCAAACACAAAGGGAAAACGAAGCCAGAAGGGAAAGAATGTCTCGAGGAAATTCAAAGGCTCAAATTGATCGTATTGAGTCGTATTTGGGTGTTGGTAGTAATGATGAACTGCCCGTCAACACGTTAAGAGATTCGATTCAACTTTTATCTGATCAGTTGTCAGAAATGAATGGTATGCTACGAGGTCTGGTTGAAAAAGTGGCAATTCTTACTCCTACTGTCGTTGGTGAAGAAAGGGCCACGTTGGAAGAATTACGGAGTGAAATTAAGGTTTTAAAGATGGCGATTGGTTCCGCCAGTGGTGGCAACCAGAATGTGGATCGCACCAAAATTCCAGAACCGAAGTCTTTCGACGGTAGCCGTGATTCTAAGGTTCTTGAAAACTTTATTTGGGATGTTGAGCACTATTTCAAAGTTACGAACAAGAGGGATAGTGCAAAGGTTGATTTAGCGATGTTGTATCTTAGTGGTGATGCAAAATTATGGTGGAGATCACGTCAAATCAGTGACGGTGATACGACAGTTACAATGTGGGATGGAATGACAACTGAATTGCGTAGGCAGTTTCTGCCAAGTAATGGTTCATGGATTGCCCGTGGGAAATTAAGGGAATTAAAGCATGTGGTACTGTCCGTGATTATGTTACCGACTTCATGTCCCTAATGTTGACTATCGCTGGAATGTCGGAAGAGGATAAACTACATAACTTTGTGTCAAGTTTGAAACCTTGGGCACAAATTGAATTAAGGAGGCAGAATGTCCAAGATTTGAATGCATCCATTATTGCGGCTGAAGCCTTGGTGGATTTACCCTTGGAAAATAACGTTAGTAAATGGAATAAAGATAAGAAAGTTGACACAGAAAAGCGTAAATTTCCTAATACAAGGGGTGAAACTTCGGATGAGAATGGTGGTTCTCAGAAGTCCAAGAAATGGGAAAGTGGATGCTACATTTGCACAAGTCCTCATCTCGCGAGGGACTGTGCAAAACGGCAAAGGCTTGCAGCAATTGTGGGCGAAGGTGGAAGTGATGGTTCGTCTGAAGAAGAAGATCTTTCGCCAAGTATAGGAGCGTTAAAGTTGATGGACGCTGGTGGAAATGTTAAAATACGAAGAACGCCCCAAATCTGTCCATGGTGATAATTGATTTTACAGCCAGAATGTGTAAGTATTATGGCTTTTGGAATTTCTTTGTAACTATGTGTGGGTGTGCTTAATAATTCGTATTTGGTTTGGTTTGTAATATTGGACTGGGTCTGCGTACCCCATATTTCTACTTTGCTTTTGTGTGTGGTTATACCATGGCATGGTGTTTGTCGTTAGTGGGGCTGACGATGAAAACCAGGTCTTGGATGCATTTGGTTTGCAGGCTGTATGTGATGATTTGTTTAGTCTAGACTTGAATGTCTTGACGAGTTTGTGTTGGGATGGTTTTCAACATTGGTTGTACTAAGGCGGAGTGTTAGCCTTTGATGTGGTTCAACGGCTAGCCCGATGTCTTGGGAACGAGTGGGGATTGCATGAATCTACTGTTCGGAGTGTAAGTTCGTCTTTGCCTTACGGGTTGGCTTTGTGCAATCATCACAGTAACTTCTTGTCAGTGTCGTTTGTGAGATGTAAGCAAATGACATTGAGGTGAAAGGTTTTTTTCTGGTTTTGGTTGAATGAAAGGTTTCATTCGGAGGTTCTTAATTTGCGCGGGCAAATTTCGAATCTGGTTTGCCACTTGGTGTTGGATCCGAGTTGGGCATGGTGTTGGATCCATGTACGTTTGACGAGGTCGTCAAACACTTTACGTGGGGGAGGTTTGTAAGACCCTTAATTTTGGTGTCCGGTTTGGGCACGCCATGTCTTGCGAAGGCAGTGGCGACTAGTCGATCAATGGTGATCACTAGCACTTGAATCTTGGTTGTCACGGGACGCTAAGTATTTTGGACTCCTATGGTGGTGTTCCAGTATGTCCTCTCTCTATTGTGAGTTAGGTCGAACATTGTAGGTCTTGGTCCTATGGTGAATCAAGCCACCCTATGGTGGGTGTCTCGTCGTAACTCTATGGTGTAGTTACGGTCATAGGGAAAGCATGCAGTGGTTGGCTAAGTTCTTGACGCCTATGGGCATTGTTGGAGTAAGTCCAGGCTCTTGGGTGGGGGTCTTGGATACATCTAGTACTTGCGACGTACACGCGGGTGTACGTAGGCTTGTGTGGATTGTAACTTGCTTCCAATAATGGCTACTGGGTTGGGTTAAGGCTTGGTGGTGGTGTTGTGCTGATTCGTGGCTTGGAAAGCCACGTGCGTGAGGCACATGCGCCCGTGCTGTGCTATGGGAGGAGTTAGGTGCATGACGCTTGCCTTAGGAACTAGTGTGCTGCTTCGTTGTGGTGTGTGCGAGGCACATGCGCGAACAGACGCCAAGGGGTGCTTGGTGTCGCTTCGTGTTTGGCTCGCACATACGCGAACAGGCGCTAGGGCGACTTGGTGTCGCTTCGCACTGGGCTTGTGCGCTGCACATAAGTGACGGTTACTCAGCAAATTGAATGTAGGACATAATGCTGCGAAGGGATGCGAGCATGCGTGGCATGTGCGCACCATCAGATGCAACGGTTGGTGGTGACTCTTGCGAAGAGACACGCACCTGTTCGGCTATGTGTGGGCGCTGATTAGTATAAATAGGCAGGGCCTTTGTTAGACTAATCAGACAGGGAAGCACAGAGCGAACATATGGGAGATTAATTCTACTATGAATCCACTCCCTTTTTCCTCCTTTTATTTCACTTTTATTTTATTTAAAACAAAAAGACTACTTAAATTAAGTTAGTATTTTTAGTTAGCTTAATCTTTTATTACTCGAAAATGTTTCTTAAATAAAATGAGTATAATAGAGTTAGTTTTTTAGGTTTAAATAATTGTTTAAGTAATTTTTGTGAGTACTTAAAACGATTTATAAAATAATTTGAAAACCGTAAACTTTGATTTATAACTCTCTTAAAATCATTAAGAATTTCTTTAAGTTATTTGAATTATTTAAACCGTTTATCTTATGCACGTATATAAAAAGGGATTAATTAGGAACCAACTTAGATCTCGTTAATATCCATTGTAGACTCCGATTTCGTAGACGTGGAATATCAGAAGTGTTAATACGTTCGTGAACTTAACTTTTGGGCACGCGTCACGAGGTAATCTCCGATGTCCATCCAAAGATAGATCCCGTTAGTATAAAACGAATTGATTACGTGATTATGTGCTTATAAAAATTTATAAGTATGGACTATAATTATAACGTATCGATTTAATGCGGATTATGAATACGAATGACAAGATGGATGACGACTATGGATTTCGATTATGAATCATGACCTTAGACAATATACAATATGAAGAATATGTTTATTATAACGTTATTAAAATCGTTTAATGTTATTTAATAATGTTATGATTATTATTAGTATACTATTATGATCTTATAATAATTATTATTATGATTATTATTGTTATTATTATTACTTTATATCATTATGATTATCATGAATATTATTATTATTATTAATATTGAGATTTTATGAAAGCTGGAATTGGTAAGAACTTGTGATAATGAAATGATTATGAATCTGAAGTGATAAATGAACTCAAGTGATGGTTGTGAATATGAAATGAGTTAGAAACCGCTATGAATGGATTGAGTTTATGATGGATTGAATATGTTCATATTGAATTGAGCAAGATGACTTAAATGTATACATGATTTATGTGATGACGTGAATTAAAAGAAGTTAATCACGTAAAGTGAAATATCGGAGGGAAATGATGAACAGGTTGTCCTGTATGAGTGGTTTAGCGACCCCTACAGGTTCTCTGGTTACTATGCTGATTATTCTGTCACTGTCTTCCTTCTATCTTGTTGTAATCCAAGTAGAAGGGGTGTGCACACTGGGAACTCTGTTATTATGGCCATTATGACATCCGTAGGTGGTTACAGGGGTTCGCCCCGGCCAACAAGTAGGTGGTTACAGGGATTCGCCCTAGCCTACTATATATATTGTGTGTGTGTATGTGTGCTATGACTTCCAAAACTATTAATCTACTACTTTACAAACTATTTTCAACTTAAGTATTTTACGGGATGGAGTTGAAATTACTCAGTTTTTCTGATTTTTGGGAGCTTGTCTCTCTTGTCTCTTTACAATGTATTTGTGCAGGTGGGTGATCGATCGAGGGAACAAAAAGGAGATCATTTAGAGTTGTCATCCACTTAATATGATTAGCTTCCGCTGGAACTCTGAAATTAATTAGTAATGTTTCGATTCACTTGGTTGTAAGGATTAATGAACTTGAGTTGGTCTGTTGTAACTTAGCCTTGCATTTATTTCCAAGAATTGCGGCAGTAGCACCACTCGTCGAGTCGTACCCTCGTGAATTTATTTTCCCCCAAAACCCGAGTTTTATTGAATAAAAGGGAAGGTCGGCTGGGGTGTTACACCCCCGACCCCACCTCCCCCTCTCCCCAACCTCCCCCCTCCCTCCCCTCCCGACCTCCCTCCCTCTCCCCACCTCCCTCTACCTCTCCCTCCCCTCCCCTCCCGCTCCCGCTCCCTCTCCCTCTCCTCCCCATCCCTCTCCTCTACCCTCTCCCTCCTCCTTCTCCCCGCTCCTCTCCCTCCCTCTCCCTCCCCATCCCTCTCCTCTCCCTCCCCACACCCTCTCCCTCTCCGATCCCATCCTCCTCTCCCTCCCCTCTCCCTCTCCCACCTCCCCTCTCCCATACCCGTGAATTTATTTTCCCCAAAACTCGAGTTTTATTGAATAAAAGAAGGGTTCGGGTCGGCCGGGGTGTTACAACCATCACCTCTCCCTCTCTCCCCTCCCCACCTCCTCCCTCCTCCCTCCATCCCTCTCCCTTCCCCCTCCTCCTACCTCTCCCTTTCCCCTCCTCCCACCACTCCTCCCACCACCTCCCACCTCCTCCCCGCTCCACTCTCCTCTCCCTCTCCCCTCTCCGACCCAACCTCCCCCTCTCCTCTCCTCCCCCTCTCCTTTCTCTCTCCCCAACCCACCTCTCCATCCCATTCCTCCCCGCTCCCTTCTTCCTCTCCCTCTCCCACTCCCCTAATCCCTCTCCCCTGTTCCCGCTCCCTTGTTCCCGCTCCCTCTCCGACCCTCTCCCCACCATCTCCACATTCGAAGCATTTGATTTTCTCACCCTGACAAGTGAACCCTGGATGGTTCTTGTTACACTTCCTGCAAACAAAGTTCCTTTGGATCCTATTTCCTTGCGGGGCCTGTTGTCCATAATTCTGAGTGTTGCGGTTGTTGTAGCGTCCACTATTGTTGTTGTTGTTGTTGGGCCTTTTATCGTACCCTTGGCTGTTGCTGTTGCTCGCAGGTTCCTTTCTCTTATGCCTACTTAGCACTTCTCTTTCACGCTGCAGAATTCTCTCTAAGTTTGAGGCCTTAGCATATGCCTCCGCGAAAGTAGTTGAGGTACTACCTCCCATACGAGTCTGAAGATCAAACTTAAGTCCGTCCTCAAACTTTTGAGCTTTAGTTCCCTCATCAGGAACTACAGTCGGACAGAAGCGAGCATACTCATTAAATTTCTGAGCGTACTCTTGCACACTCATGTTATAACTCTGATTGAATCTACTAAACTCATTGTACTTCTGCCTACGAATGTGCTCGGGGAAGAATCGAGCCTTAATCGCTATCTTAAACGCTTCCCAGTTAAAGTTCTCTTGAGCTTTAACAACTGGTCCTACACTTTCCCACCACGTATCAGCATCCTCGTGCAAGTAAAAGGTCGCTTGGTCTACTTTCTGGGCCTCAGGCGTACCCGTGGCCGTGAAAATCTTTTCGAAGTCTCTTATCCAATTTTCGAGAAGTAATGGGTCTTCTCTACCAACAAAGGTTGGTGGTTTCAGAGAGGAAATCTTTTTCGCCATTGCGGCTTGCGGATCATCCCCATGGTGGTTATTGTTGAGCTGGTTTGAAGAACTAATCCGAAGTTTTGAGCTAATTGCTCGAGGTCCTAAGTCGTGCTGCAACTTGTTCTGAGTTTCAGCCATTTGGTTTTCTTGACGTCTTCCTCTAGATCGTGTATAAACGTATTGCATAAGCTACCTGCGTTATTCACATTGGTGTTCCACCATTCACATTGATTTTAAACAAGGGCTACTTCACATAAAATATATAATCAAGAGTCATTCAATTCACTCATTTCCACCATCATACTCGGTTCATATACTAAAATTTCGTCATTTCATTACTCATGCACATTTCATCACATAAATGTCAGCTTAGTTTTCATAACTAAGATATACTAGCATCATAAAACAAATAAGTTAACATTAACGTTAATAAGTCTACTACAGGTTATTTAGATTCCTAGTGGTTACGACTAGCTAAGGTTGAAGGTTTTACTCTTCATCCTCGGACGGGTCTTCATCATCATCTTCATTTTCATTTTCTCCATGGTTTTCAACGGGTGGGGTAGGGCTTCTTTCTATTACTTCATTATCACTATAGTAAGGTTCATCATCATCGGAGGTTAGGTAGTAATTAAGCCATTTGGCTCTGGCATCGAGCATCCTTTTCTCCAGGTAACTCAAAGTGAGATACCACTTCCCTTTCCACGTGTATCTTTCATAGTTTGGCCTTCCATTTTTCAGTATATCAGAGTATTCACTCTTGATTTCAGCATAGGGCCATCATTGGGGAGGTGTGGATTAAGACATCGGCTTATCTAGGTGTCGTGAGGTAATCTGAATTTCCGTGACCTTCATTGAGGTGATAACACTTCATGGTTAAGCGTAACCTATAGATGTAGGCTGAAAAGACTCTCCTACCCTCATTCTTAGAAGGTAAGGTCCTTGACGAGGGGTTCTGGTGCATTTCCTGGCAGTCATGCGAGTCCTGGCCATCTAATAAAATAAACAATTAATAAGTACCTTTAACGAGTACTTTCATACATGCACACATAACCTTCGTACCCATACTAAACCCTTAAACCATATTTTAATCCTAATTCATTTCTCCTAAATATTTTATTATCTTGACTTCCTAATCAAATTTTAAGTTTAAACCTATTTGATTCATTTCCTTGATGTCTATATTAACAATTTTAATCTTTCCCTAGTTAATCTAACTCGGCTCTGATACCATTACTGTAACACCCCGCGCGACCCGAACCCTTTTCCACTTGATAAAACTCGGGTTTTCGGGGGAAAACGGATCCACGAGGGTTCGATCCGACGGGGAGGTGTTACCGCCGCAATTATCTCCTTGGAAACAATTGCAAGGCTAAGTTACAACACCAACTCAAATTCATTAATCAAAACAACTAAGTAAATTGTTTATTAGACATCACTGATTAATTAAAAGTTTCAGAGTTCCAGCGAAAGCTAATCATAGGCTAAGTGGATGACAACTCTAAGTGGTCTCCCTTTTGTTCCCCCGTTCGATCACCCACCTGCACAAATACATTGAAAAGAGACAAGAGAGACAAGCTCCCAAAATCAGATAAACTGAGTAATTCCAACTCCATCCCGTAAAATACTTAAGTTGAAAATACTTTGTAAAATAGTATACTAATAGTTTTGGAAGTCATAACACATGTACACATATATACACTGAATAATCATTTCATTAATTCAATTATCCCAATTATTCATGGAGAGGAAAGAGAACGCCAGTAAGCCGGGGAGACCCCCTGTAACCATTACTTCAACATAGTAGGCCGGGGAAACCCCCTGTAACCACCTACTTGTAGGCCGGGGAAACCCCCTGTAACCACCTACGAAAAATCATATTGGCCATAACAGAGTCCCTAGTGTGCACACCCCTTCTACTTGGATCACATCAAGATAGAAGGAAGACAGTAACAGAATAATCAGCATAGTAACCAGATAACCTGTAGGGGCCGCTGAACCACTCATACAGGGCAACCTGTTCATCATTTCCCTCCGATATTTCACTTTACGTGATTAACATCTTTTAATTCACGTTATCACATAATTCACATATACATTTACGTCATCCTATTCAATTTACGTCATCTTGTTCAAACCAGTGTGAACATATTTAATCCATCATAATCTCAATCCATTTATAGAGATTTAATAACTCATTTCATATTTTCAATCACTTGAGTTCATTTATCGTCTCAGATTCATAATCATTTTGTTATCACAATTTCTTATCAATTCCACTTCAAAATTAATAACGATAATAATATTCATGAATAAAGTGAATAATAATAAAATAATAATAAAATAATAATAATATAACAATAATATATATAATAATAATATATCATTATTAAATAACATTAACCGATTTTTAATAACGTTATAGTAACCTCATTGTCATATCGTACTTCGTCCATCGTCGTTATTCATAAATCATAATCAGAATCCAGAGTCGTTGTCCATTTGTTATTCGAGTCCATAATTATAGTCCATAATTATAAATTTTATAAGCACATAATAATCACGTAACCAATTCATTTTACACTAGCGGGATCTATGTTTAGATGGACATTGAAGATTACCTCGTGACGCGTGCCCAAAGCTAAGTTCACGAACGTGTTAGCGCTCTTGATAGTCCTTGTCTACGAAATCAGAGTCTACAATATTAACGAGATTTAAGTTAGTTCCTAAATAACCCTTTTTTTTATAAAGTAAACAATTTAAATGATTCAAATAACTTTAAAGAAATTCTTAATGAACTTAAGAGAGTTTATAAAGTTTTTAGTTTTCACATTATATATGAAATCATTTTAAGTATTCATAAAATTACTTCAATCTTAATTTTATTAACTTAAACAACTATTTTAAACATAGAAGAATAACTATATGTTACTCCTTGTTTTAATTTAGAAAATCAGAAAACGTTATCAAGTTTGTTAAAAGATTAATAAAATACACTAATTAATTAATGTAGCTAGTTATAGGAAGTTTATAATTTAGCTTTTTAAAATAAAGGTAAAATAACAAAACTCATTAAAAAGGGAAGGGGGTCCTCTTTTACTGATTCTTTGAATCAGTTTTACAAACAGAAAAAGAAAGAAAAAGAAACGAAGGAGGGAGAAAGACAGAGGAGCACGAAGAGGAGGAAGGGAAGGAGGTTTGGGCTGGCGGAGAATTTGGCCGGCGACAGAATTCGACGCAGCAGAGGCTGCGAAGGAAGGAAGGAAGGACGAGGGTCGCGGGTTAGGGCTGGGTGACAGATGGGTCGCGACAACCTGGGCAGGGGACTGCGAGGGGTTGGCTGGGCGCGCGAAGGAAGGCGCGACTCAGGCTGGGCAGACGACGCGAACGAGGGTGGTCGGATTTTCTGGTGGTTCGAAGTTTTTCCGGCGGTTCCGGGTTGGTGGTAATGGTGGTTTTGAAATTTTATTTTTTTTATCTCTAAAAATCAGAATTTCAGAAATTAAAGAGGGAGAGAGAGAATGAAGCAAACCTTTGAAGTGGTTTTGCTTGAGGAATCTGATGAGATGAAGTCATATTTATAGAGGGATTTGGTCAGAAATTTTCAAGCTTGGTTAAGTCCCCATTAATGGAGGCTATGGTGTAGGGAGGTGAAGCTATGGTGTTGTAGCTTCTTCAATGTTTACCTCCCCTATAATCTGATATTAGTTGGGAAGATTAAATTTTTACTGACAAGTATTGCAAGTTGCTGAACTAATTAATTCTTTTACTGCTGATTTTTTTTTTGAAGAAGAGGAAGGGGGGAGGGAGACGTGAAAGAAGCTGATTTTCACTCTCTCTTTTTTTTTTTTTTTTTTTTTTTAACTTTTCTTTTTGGTAAAAGACACATGGACTTGAACTATGGACTAATGTTTGGGCTTGGATTACCAATGTTAGACCAAGGTATAATCAATTTAAAGAGTTTGATAATGAAATGAATAATAAGTAAATTATTTAGTTGAAACTTGTTAAAATAAATCAAACTAAATTAAATTATTATTTTAATAAACGCAGTTACAAATGAAATCTCATTACACAAAATAATTTTTAAGCGAAAATAATGTTAAATCTTAATAAATAATAATAAATAATCTTTGAAAATTTGGATATTACATCTACTCCTCCTTAAAACAAAGTTCGTCCTCGAACTTTAAGGTTAGATGTTTAATGTTAACGAAACATTATCTTTGCGCTTTGTTAGTATTACATTCAGTCCCCCTTAAGGAGTTTCGTCCCCGAAACTCAATAATCGTACCTCAAAAAAGAGTTCAGGATAACGCTTTTTCATGTCGTCTTCTGTTTCCCAAGTTGCTTCCTCGGTTTGATGATTAGACCATAAACTTTGACTAACTTTATTGCCTTGTTTCGGGTGTTTCTCGTTTTGGAATCAAGGATTCTAACAGGACGTTCTTCAAAAGTGAGGGTTTCGTCTAACTCAATGGTTTCAGGTTGGATAACATGGGAGGGGTCAGAGATGTATTTACGAAGTTGAGACACATGAAAAACATTATGAACTTTGGCTAAATCTGTAGGTAAGGCTAACCTATAGGCCACTTGTCCAATTCTCTCCAATACCTCATAAGGTCCAATATAACGAGGACTTAGCTTTCCTTTCCTACCGAACCTCATTACTCCTTTGGTTGGTGAAACTTTCAGCAACACTTTCTCTCCAACTGCAAACTCCAAATCCGTCTCCTTTGATCGGCATACGATTTTTGTCGATCCTGAGCTGCTTTCATGCGCTCTTGAATCAACTTCACCTTGTTGGTAGTCTCTTCTATCATTTCTGGTCCTAAATTCAACGACTCGTTCACATCGCTCCAACATATAGGACTCCTACATTTTCGTCCATACAATGCCTCATAAGGTGCCATTCCTATGCTCGAGTGATAACTGTTGTTGTACGAAAACTCAATATACATCAAATGATTATCCCAATATCCTCCGAAATCCATCACGCATGCTCTCAACATATCTTCCAAAGTCTGAATTGTTCTCTCTGTTTGACCATCTGTTGCCGGGTGGAAAGCTGTGCTGAACTTCAATAATGTACCCACGGCTGTCTGAAGCTGTTTCCAGAACTTAGATAAGAATCTCGAATCCCTATCCGAAACGATGTCCTTCGGAACACCATGTAGCCTAACTACCTCATTAAAGTAAGCATCGGCCAACTGTTTCAACGACCAAGTATCCTTCATTGCTACGAATCTTGCCGTTTTAGTCAAACGATCCACTATTACCCATATTGCATTCTTTCCAGATCTCGTATTCGGCAATCCCGTGATAAAATCCATAGAGATAGATTCCCATTTCCATCCTGGCACTTCCAACGGTTGCAATTTTCCTCCAGGCTTCATATGCTGTATTTTCACCTTCTGGCAGGTTAAACATTTTGCCACAAAGTCGGCTACTTCTTGCTTCATCCTAGGCCACCAGAAGTGCTTCTTCAAATCCTTATAAAGCTTATCTCCTCCTGGATGTATAGAATATGGCGAACTATGAGCTTCCCTTAGGATTCTCGTCTTGAGTTCCTCATCTTGTGGCACACACCATCTCTGTTTATACTTTGCAACGCCATTTTCATCGATCTCGAATTCTGGTGCTTGACCACTTTCTTTCATCCCTCTTAACTTACTCAACCACTTATCGGCAGCTTGCTTCTCTCGAATCTCCTCAAATATGTCCGGTCCAACAGTAAGAGCATTCAATTGAGCTTTCACATAACCGGGTTCTACTACTTCCAAATTCAATCTCTTGATCTCCTCACACAGATCATTTGCCAAAATCAGCACATTTAGCGAATGAGCGCTCTTCCTACTCAACGCATCTGCTACTTTGTTCGCTTTTCCTTCTTGATACACTATCTTCAAATCATAGTCGTTTATAAGCTCTAACCAACGTCTTTGCCTCATATTCAACTCCTTTTGCGTATACAGATACTTCAAGCTCTTGTGATCTGTATAGACTTTACACTGCACTCCATACAAGTAATGTCTCCAAATTTTCAACGCAAACACGATCGCCCCTAACTCCAAGTCATGAGTAGGGTGATTTTGCTCATGCGGTTTGAGTTGTCTCGACGCATAGGCCACTACTTTGCCATGCTGCATCAAAACACACCCAAAACCTTTCTTCGAGGCATCACTATAAACTTCAAATCCTTCTACTCCAGAGGGCAACGTCAATACCGGGGCTGTTGTAAGTCTTTTCTTCAACTCTTGAAATGCTTCCTCACACTTATCATCCCAATGAAATTTTGTTGTTTCTTCATCAGGTTAGTGAGAGGTTGGGCTGTTCTTGAAAAATCTTTTACGAATCTTCGGTAATATCCAGCTAAACCCAAGAAACTCCTTATTTCAGTGACGTTCTTAGGTTGAGGCCAATCAGTCACTGCTTGAATCTTCGACGGGTCTACCGAAACGCCTTCCTTTGATATCACATGACCCAAAAATGATACTTTTTCCAACCAAAATTCACATTTTGAGAACTTAGCGTACAATTGCTTTTCTCGAAGAATCTCCAATACTTTCCTCAACTGAACCTCATGATCTTCTTTATCCTTCGAGTACACCAATATATCGTCAATGAATACTATCACGAACTTGTCCAGATATGGCTGAAAGGTCCTATTCATGAGATCCATGAAAGCAGCTGGCGCATTTGTGAGTCCAAAAGGCATGACTGTGAACTCATAATGGCCATATCTCGTACGAAAGGCTGTTTTCGGAATGTCCTCTTCAGCAATTCGTAACTGGTGATAACCCGATCTCAAATCGATCCTTGAAAATACTGCTGCACCTTGAAGTTGATCGAACAAATCCTCAATTCTCGGGAGCGGATATTTATTCTTCACCGTGGCATTATTCAACTCCCTATAATCGATACACAACCTTAAAGATCCATCTTTCTTTCGAACAAACAGTACCGGGCTCCCCAAGGCGAAACACTAGGTCGAATGTACCCTTTTTCCAACAATTCCTCCAACTGCACCTTCAATTCTTGCATTTCTGCAGGTGCCATTCGGTACGGAGCCTTAGAGATAGGTCCTGTTCCCGGGACTAAGTCGATCTTGAAGTTCACTCTCTGACAGGCGGCATTCCAGGTAACTCCTCGGGAAATACATCCGAAAATTCCTTTACTACCGGGATTTGAGTCAACTCCTCATTTTCCATGCTTGTGTCCCTTACTTGGCATAGGTAGACTGGGTAGCCTTTTCTAAGGTAGGTTTGAAGGTTCAGGGCAGAGATTATTTTAACAGCAGGCTGGAAGATTATGCCTTTATAAGATATCCTATTTCCTTTTGGTCCTCTAAGAGATATTTTCTGGTTATGACACTCGATTTTGGCTTTATACTTAGCTAACCAATCCATTCCCAAGATAACGTGAAAGTCTTTTAGGTCAAAAAGGATAAGATCGGCCGGTATTCATTATCAGCTATGACTACAGGGATATTTTGGAAGAGAGATTTACAAGAAACAGTTTCACCTGTGGGCATGACTATATTGGCTTACAGGGCTGGGTAGACTCGAGGGGATACTTATCAACAAAAGTACTAGAAATAAAAGAATGAGACGCTCCTGAATCAAAGAGTACATAAGCAGGGTTTGAGTTCACGAGAAAAGTACCAGTCACAACATTGGCATTGGTGTCAGCTTCGACTCGGCTCATGACATTGATTCGTCCACTGGTGTAGCCTCTATTGTCATTCCTTCCAAAATTTCCATTTCCACTTCCAAAGGGGCGGTTGTCCTGGTTTCTGTTCTGGGCACATTTCCTCCATTGGGGCGGTTGTTATTAAAGTGTTGAATCCTGTTTCCACCTCCAATGTTGCCAGTGTTACTTTTGTTTCATTTGGTCCATTCTGAGCTTGCTCTTGGGACAGTTAAATGATTTGTGACCTACTTCTCCACATTCGAAGCATTTGATTTTCTCACCCTGACAAGTGAACCTGGATGGTTCTTGTTACACTTCCTGCAAACAAAGTTCCTTTGGATCCTATTTCCTTGCGGGGCCTGTTGTCCATAATTCTGAGTGTTGCGGTTGTTGTAGCGTCCACTATTGTTGTTGTTGTTGTTGGGCCTTTTATCGTACCCTTGGCTGTTGCTGTTGCTCGCAGGTTCCTTTCTCTTATGCCTACTTAGCACTTCTCTTTCACGCTGCAGAATTCTCTCTAAGTTTGAGGCCTTAGCATATGCCTCCGCGAAAGTAGTTGAGGTACTACCTCCCATACGAGTCTGAAGATCAACACTTAAGTCCGTCCTCAAACTTTTGAGCTTTAGTTCCCTCATCAGGAACTACAGTCGGACAGAAGCGAGCATACTCATTAAATTTCTGAGCGTACTCTTGCACACTCATGTTATAACTCTGATTGAATCTACTAAACTCATTGTACTTCTGCCTACGAATGTGCTCGGGGAAGAATCGAGCCTTAATCGCTATCTTAAACGCTTCCCAGTTAAAGTTCTCTTGAGCTTTAACAATGGTCCTACACTTTCCCACCAGTATCAGCATCCTCGTGCAAATAAAAGGTCGCTTGGTCTACTTTCTGGGCCTCAGGCGTACCCGTGGCCGTGAAAATCTTTTCGAAGTCTCTTATCCAATTTTCGAGAAGTAATGGGTCTTCTCTACCAACAAAGGTTGGTGGTTTCAGAGAGGAAATCTTTTTCGCCATTGCGGCTTGCGGATCATCCCCATGGTGGTTATTGTTGAGCTGGTCTTGAAGAACTAATCCGAAGTTTTGAGCTAATTGCTCGAGGGTCCTAAGTCGTGCTGCAACTTGTTCTGAAGTTTCAGCCATTTGGTTTTCTTGACGTCTTCCTCTAGATCGTGTGTAAACGTATTGCATAAGCTACCTGCGTTATTCACATTGGTGTTTCCACCATTCACATTGATCTTTAAACAAGGGCTACTTCACATAAAATATATAATCAAGAGTCATTCAATTCACTCATTTCCACCATCATACTCGGTTCATATACTAAAATTTCGTCATTTCATTACTCATGCACATTTCATCACATAAGAGTCAGCTTAGTTTTCATAACTAAGATATACTAGCATCATAAAACAAATAAGTTAACATTAACTTAATAAGTCTACTACAGGTTATTTAGATTCCTAGTGGTTACGACTAGCTAAGGTTGAAGGTTTTACTCTTCATCCTCGGACGGGTCTTCATCATCATCTTCATTTTCATTTTCTCCATGGTTTTCAACGGGTGGGGTAGGGCTTCTTTCTATTACTTCATTATCACTATAGTAAGGTTCATCATCATCGGAGGTTAGGTAGTAATTAAGCCATTTGGCTCTGGCATCGAGCATCCTTTTCTCCAGGTAACTCAAAGTGAGATACCACTTCCCTTTCCACGTGTATCTTTCATAGTTTGGCCTTCCATTTTTCAGTATATCAGAGTATTCACTCTTGATTTCAGCATAGGGGCCATCATTGGGGAGAGTGTGGATTAAGACATCGGCTTATCTAGGTGTCGTGAGGTAATCTGAATTTCCGTGACCTTCATTGAGGTGATAACACTTCATGGTTAAGCGTAACCTATAGATGTAGGCTGAAATAGACTCTCCTACCCTCATTCTTAGAAGGTAAGGTCCTTGACGAGGGGTTCTGGTGCATTTCCTGGCAGTCATGCGAGTCCTGGCCATCTAATAAAATATAAACAATTAATAAGTACCTTTAACGAGTACTTTCATACATGCACACATAACCCATTCGTACCCATACTAAACCCTTAAACCATATTTTAATCCTAATTCATTTCTCCTAAATATTTTATTATCTTGACTTCCTAATCAAATTTTAAGTTTAAACCTATTTGATTCATTTCCTTGATGTCTATATTAACAATTTTAATCTTTCCCTAGTTAATCTAACTCGGCTCTGATACCATTACTGTAACACCCCCGCCGACCCGAACCCTTTTTCCACTTCGATAAAACTCGGGTTTTCGGGGGAAAACGGATCCACGAGGGTTCGATCCGACGGGGAGGTGTTACCGCCGCAATTATCTCCTTGGAAACAATTGCAAGGCTAAGTTACAACACACCAACTCAAATTCATTAATCAAAACAACTAAGTAAATTGTTTATTAGACATCACTAATTAATTAAAAGTTTCAGAGTTCCAGCGAAAGCTAATCATAGGCTAAGTGGATATTTTTCTAGAAAAATTAAAAAAAGATGAGAGAGAAAGTTAGAGAGATAAGTCAAAATCCCCTCTCCTCTCAATACCTAGTTCGAAAAACCCTAGCTCAAAGCAAAAAATCCCCAATTCAATTGCACTTGATTTTCGCCAAAGATCTTAGCCTTCAATGCTTATTAAACACTCAAGTTCTGCTATTAAGCTTAATTGTAGGGCTTGGCTTGCCCAAATTCTTTGCTAATCTGCTCCCTCTCTTATGTCATTATTGCGAGTTAAGCCACCCTATTAGTAGGTCTGCTAAGTTAATCTCTCAAGATTTGCAGGCCTATGCGTGTGGATCTGGAGTTAAGTTTCTGCTAGAGTGTTCGAAAATCTTTCATCTTCTGTTAATCTGGATGAGGTGGATTCAATTTATTAGTATCAAGTACAAATTTCATCTTAAAGCTAGGGTTTTTGGGGTCTGGAAAGTGATGGGTCATTTAATCCTTCTAGTGAGAGAGTGTCTTCTTAAATTTTTTTGGTTTACTGTAATCATTTCGCTATGGGTAACCTACTTCTTTGTTACTTGGCGTGCTGTTCTTGGAGCTTTATCCATTATTTCAGACTTCGCATTTAATGCGATTAGAGGTCTCACTGGTAGTATTCTTTTGTGGTTTTTTGCGAAAGGTTTGTGTGTGTGGTATCTCTACTATAAATTGGCTTCAGTTCAGGTAACTTGGTATAACTCTTTTCTCTGCTATCTTTCACATATATTTTCTTGTCTCTCTGAATTGTTTCACCCATTTCTTATCTTGTGCTGTTACTTGGTTGTTTTTTTCATTATGTCGTTAGAGTCATCTTTTAAAGATGTTCTGCTCAAAAATTCTGGTACTGAGATTTCTGGTGCTGGTGATAGTGTTAGCCCTAATGTGTTAGCGTCTGGTGAGAAATCTGGTAAGAATGTGTTGCAAGATGTTTGTTTTGACCCTCCTGGTCCCCCCTCTTTTCCTGAGGCGATCATTTTAGATGATCTTCCTCAAGTTCAGCGTGATATTGATGATTTATCGCAATCTTGTCTTGTTGGTAAAATGTTAGGTGAGCCTGTGGACTTGAGAACTATTATCTCGAGGACTAGGGCTGATTGGAGTTTCTGTAAGGGTGATGTTGAGTATCTTGATATGGGTAATCATTGGGTCCTAATTAGGTTTGCTAATCCTGGTGATTTGTTTTTAGTCTGGTCTGAAAGGCCGTGGCATGTAATGGGTGAACTATTTGTGATTTATCCTTGGAAGGCTCATTTTGATCCGTTTGTGGAGGAAATAAAGTGGGTAGACTTGTGGGTTAGAATCCCTAGGTTCCCAACTGAGTTATTAAACTTTGAATCTATTGCTAATTTGCTTGCTGCAAATTATGTTGGCTCCTTGATTAAGCTTGATTCTAGGTCTATGTTAAGGCACAAGATAAGGTTTGCTCGTGCATGTATTAGGGTTGATATCACTGCTCCTTTGATTGAGTATGCAGAAATTAAACGTGCTGGTGGGGTTGAAAGTGGGTATTTAATATGGTATGAGGATTTTTCTGTTGGCTGTAGCTTTTGTGGTAGTGATGATCATGTTATTGACTTCTGTGCTGTGCTATCTCCTCCTAAAACTGAAAGAAAGGTTTTGCTGTTGCAAAATCCTAAGAAGAAATGGTTAGCCGAATTCTTGAGTAATGCTAATAGGCAAGCAATGCCTCCTACCACAGCTGAGCCAGCTAATGTGGTGGAGGCTAGGCCTAGGCATGTTTCAAGGCCAAGGTTGGGCCCTTCTGGTAACTCTTTCTCTGCTGGTCCTAAGAAGTTTCCTTCAAAAGTTTTTGCTGGTGCTGTTCAATCAATGAGTCTCCTGTTCAGTTTCCTAAGAAAGCTATGCTTTCGCCTGCTGCTACGAAAGGTAAAGGTAAGAATGTGGTTGTTGATGAGGTGGTAGATGTTCTGTCCTCTGATGATGAATCAACGAATTTTGTTGTGCTCCCTCCCTCTTCTCTAGCAGCTGAGGTGAATGCTCTTTCTCCCTTGGTTGTGCACTCTTCTGTGCCCCAGGGAGAGCCTGTTCTATTGCCCCTCCCTCCTGCTGCTCCTGTTCTTGAAGGGTTCCTCTCTCCAGTCCCTCTGAGAGTTGTCTACCCTTCAGAATTATTTGCTGATGCTATTCTTCCTGCTGACCCTTTTCATGAAAATGATGGTAAGGAATTCTTTTCTGCTGATTTGCATGATCAGTCTGATGTTGATGATGATGATACGTATCTCATGGATGAAATGGTTGATGCTGATGTTGATGATGAGTATATTTCTCAACCTGAAAACTCTTTTCATTCCATCTATTCTGATCACTCTATAGTTAAGCATATTGAGCATTTGGGGGTTGAAGGGGCTAGTCAGTCTGAGCACCTCTCATCTTCTAGTTCTGCAAAGAGAAGAAAAGGCATGGTAGAAGCAGATTCAGCAAGTTCTGATCTGAAGAGGAACAAACAGTAGGTCTGGTTCTTTTATCCACCTGTTAATTATGTTTATAAGTAGTTGGAATATTCGTGGGGCTAGGAGGCCTTTAGTTTTGGAGGAAGTTAAATCCTTTTGCAAGAATAATAATGTAACTATTATGATGCTTTGTGAAACCAAACTTTCTACACCTCCTTCGGATGGTTGTGTTAGAAGGTGTGGGTTCACTCATTTTGATTATCTTCCTTCTTTTGGTTTAGCAGGTGGAATGTGGGTATTTTGGAAAGTTCCTACTTGTAATCCTTTTGAGCTTTCAGCTATTAAAAAGTATGATAGATTTTGGTCTTGTAATATAAAATTATTAGAATTAAACTTCTCGTTTACTTTGATATTTATTTATGCACCGCCAAATTATCATCTTAAATATGCTTTTTGGGAAGAGTTAATTGAGTTTATTCAACAGCTTTCTGGACCCTATCTTCTAATGGGGGATTTCAATGAGTTAAGCTCTCACTTGGATAAACAAGGGGGTGCAGCTTTTAGCTTCTCTCGACTTGCATGCATGAATCATTTTTTTGCTACTATTGACTGCTATGAACTTCCATGTAGTGGCCATAAATTTACTTGGCGAAAGTCTAGAGATAGTGTTTCGAATATTTATGAACAACTAGATAAAGGTGTAGTTAGTTTAGATTGGTTAAGTATGTTTCCTAATGCCCTAGTTAAACACCATGCATTTACCTCGTCAGATCACTGCCCTATTTCGGTTGAACTTCAAAGCAGAAGCAATCTGAAGTTTCCTCCTTTTCGGTTTGATAAATTATGGACCACTCGTAGAGACTTTGATATTATTATTAAAAAATCTTGGTGTCATAAATTTCAAGGCTCTAATATGTTTTGTGTTGTTCAAAAATGTAAGCTATTAAAATCTCTTTCAAAGAAATGGGTCTCTACAAGATTTGGAAATATAAATAGACAATTACTTGCAGTTGAATTAAAGCTTGGACAGTTACAAACTTGTATAGAAGAACAAGGCATTAATCCCGACTTGAGTAATCGTCAATTTTTACTTCTAGCTAAACATAATAAGCTTCTTGCGTTTCAAGATATGTACTGGAAAATTCGTGCCAAATCGAATCAACTAAAACTAGGTGACGCTAACACCAAGTACTATCATTCCTGTGCTTCAATTAGGCGAAATCGTAATATCATTTCGTCTATTAAGGATGCTTCAAATATTCTTCTCATCCTAAAGATATTGAAGAGTGTTTCACCTCTGCTTTTAAATCTAGATTTGAATCAAATGCAAGTTGTAGGCTTGATCCAGAGATAGATCTAGAGTTATTATCTCCAATTATTCAGAGGAGGATAATGAGCTATTATGTGCGACTGTTACTTGAATGAAGTAAAAAGATGATGTGTTTGATCTTGCTCCTGATAAAGCGCCTGGCCCTGATGGGTTCACCCCATATTTCTATCAAAAGTACTGGACGCTAGTAGGTAACTCAGTTTTTCGTGCGGTTTCGGCCTTCTTCCACTCGAGTCGACTTCTTAAAGAGGTAAATCATACATTTATCACGCTAATTCCTAAGGTTGATACTCCCGACCATCCTAATCATTTTAGGCCTATTAGTCTTTGTTCCACTATGTATAAGATCATTTCGAAAATCATGGCTAATAGATTGAAAATAGTTCTCGGAATAATAATCCATCCACTGCAGGGTGCTTTTGTCCCAGATCGATTAATTCAGGATAATATTCTTCTAGCTCATGAAGTTTTCCACTCTTTTACTAAGAAAAAAGGAAGGGTAGGATGGGTGGCTATAAAACTAGATATGGAAAAAGCATACGATAAGTTGGAATGGAATTATGTGTTGGCTTGTTTGAGGAAGTTGGGGTTTAATGAAAAATGGGTGAGTTGGGTAGAACAATGTATTTCGACTGTTTCATTTTGTGTTGTTAATGGCCTTCCGGGAGAAGTGTTTTACCCTTCCAGGGGTATTCGTCAAGGTGATCCATTGTCTCCGTATTTATTCATTTTATGTGCGGAAATGCTGGCAAGACTTTTGTTTCAAGCTAGTATCCAACCCCCTAAATTAATTGGAGTCACACTGGGTCATTCTAGGTGTAATATTCCGTTTCTTACTTTTGCAGATGATACAATGATATTTGCAAAAGCTAAAATAGAGAGTTGTAGTGCTATTAAATCTATTCTTGACAAATATTGTCTCATGTCGGGACAATTAGTTAATTTTCATAAATCAGCTTTTCAATGCTCTTCTAATACTCCGGAGGATTTAGTTTCGGTCTTTAGTGGAGTGCTTCAAATGTCCAATTCAAATTCCTTAGGGAATTATTTAGGTTGTCCGCTTCTTAGTGGTAAGGTTACAAATGCTTCCTTTTCTTTGATTCAAGAGAGGGTTTCTGCCCAGCTAACCAAGTGGCGTGCTAACTCTCTTTCTCAGGCTGGTAGAACAGTATTGATTCAATCTAATCTTGCGGCAAAGGCAAGCTTTCAGATGCAGAGCTTCTCATTACCTCCTCATATTCTCTCTTCTTTGGATAGGTCATATAGGAATTTTTTATGGAACAAGAGTCCTGAGTCTAAAGCCCCTAATTTGATAGGATGGGATAAGGTTTGTCTCCCTAAGAAAATGGGTGGTCTAGGGTTAAGGAAAGCTAAAGTTAACAACCAAGCTTTACAACTAAAACTACTTTGGAAACTGATTAGAATGCCTTCTAATTTGTGGGTAAGGTTGGTTACCCAAAAATATTTAAAACATGAAACTCTGTTTTCCTACCAACCTAAGGCAAATGTCTCTTGGCAATGGCGTAAGCTTATGGCTCTTAGGGCCCCTTTTAGGAAAGGTCTTCGCTGGATAGTAGGTAACGGTAAGGCTATTTCCTTCTGGAATGATAATTGGGTTTATGATACGCCCATTAGTGCGAATGTTTTGATACGGCGAGGTTTTGAGTCTATCAAAGTTAGCTTCTTCATTTCTGAAAATGGAAGTTGGAATCATGACCTCTTATCACAATTTGTCCCCACAAATGTTGTTAATGATATAAGTGGTATCTTTCTTCCTGCTAATATAGTTGAAGATAAGGTAATCTGGGGATTAACAGCTCATGGTGAATATTCAGTTAAGTCTGGCGCGCGTCTTTTGCAAGGTTTGAAAGATGGTAGTCCTAGTCGAGTTAATTATGACTGGATTTGGTCAGTGGATATTCCCCCTAAGATTAAGTTTTTCCTTTGGAAAATCTGTCAGAATGGCCTCCCGACAAAAAAACGATTAGAGATTAGTCATGTTTTTCTTCCTCTAGAATGTGTGTTTTGTAATTATCATGCGGAGGATGCGTGTCATCTGTTTCTTTCTTGCCCTTATAGTCAAGATGTTTTTGCTCTGACTTCGGGGATCGCTTCTCATTCAGAGATGCCCATGATGGTGAGCTCCTCTTGCTTTATCGACTATGTTGGTAATTTAAAACGAGTACTTTCTATGAAGGCAATAAGCTTTATTTCTATTGTTTGGTGGTTTATTTGGTATGCTAGAAATAGTATTACTTTTCGGCAACAATCTATTTCGCCTAGTGCTTTAGCTCATATGATTGGAACTTTTATTCAGAATTGGGACCAGGCTAATAAGGGGTTAAATCTAGATTGTAAATCTATGCCTTTAGCCAACTTGGCTTCAGGGGGGAAGGCTCATAGGAAAAATGTTAGTTGGGTTTTACCTCCAACTAATTATGTTAAAATTAATTTTGATGGTTCTAAGGCTATTGATGGTAGTACTGCGTATGGTTTTGTAATCAGGGATTCTATCGGTAACCTTCTACTTAGTGGTGCTAGTCAAATTGCTCCGTTTCATTCTGTGCTTGTGGCGGAAGCTTGGGGTCTTAGAGAAGGTATTCGGGGTGCTTTGTTTTTAGGTTGTAAGAATGTTATTATTGAAGGAGATAATATGTCTGTTATTCAGGCTATTAAGCGTATTTGGAAAATTCCGTGGACAATTGATAATTTAATTTGTGATGCTGAGAAAGATTTGAACAATTTTGACTCTTATGAAATTCCAGCATGTGTTTCGTGAAGCAAATATGGCAGCTGACTGGATGGCTAATCAAGGTCATTCTTCGGCTAATCTTTGTTATTGGTTCGAGTCACAAAATGCTATGTTTTCCACAATCATCCGTAAGGATGCTTTAGGGTGGCCTGTCCTCTGGACCCCTCCCTAGTTCTCTTTCTGGCTAAAAAAAAAAAAAAAAAAAAAAAAAATAGGCTAAGTGGATGACAACTCTAAGTGGTCTCCCTTTTGTTCCCCCGTTCGATCACCCACCTGCACAAATACATTGAAAAGAGACAAGAGAGACAAGCTCCCAAAATCAGATAAACTGAGTAATTCCAACTCCATCCCGTAAAATACTTAAGTTGAAAATACTTTGTAAAATAGTATACTAATAGTTTTGGAAGTCATAACACATGTACACATATATATACACTGAATAATCATTTCATTAATTCAATTATCCCAATTATTCATGGAGAGGAAAGAGAACGCCAGTAAGCCGGGGAAACCCCCTGTAACCACTTACTTCAACATAGTAGGCCGGGGAAACCCCCTGTAACCACCTACTTGTAGGCCGGGGAAACCCCCTGTAACCACCTACGAAAAATCATATTGGCCATAACAGAGTCCCTAGTGTGCACACCCCTTCTACTTGGATCACATCAAGATAGAAGGAAGACAGTAACAGAATAATCAGCATAGTAACCAGATAACCTGTAGGGGCCTGAACCACTCATACAGGGCAACCTGTTCATCATTTCCCTCCGATATTTCACTTTACGTGATTAACATCTTTTAATTCACGTTATCACATAATTCACATATACATTTACGTCATCCTATTCAATTTACGTCATCTTGTTCAAACCAGTGTGAACATATTTAATCCATCATAATCTCAATCCATTTATAGAGATTTCAATAACTCATTTCATATTTTCAATCACTTGAGTTCATTTATCGTCTCAGATTCATAATCATTTTGTTATCACAATTTCTTATCAATTCCAACTTCAAAATTAATAACGATAATAATATTCATGAATAAAGTGATAATAATAACAATAATAATAATAATAATAACAATAATAATAATATAATAATAATCATATCATTATTAAATAACATTAACCGATTTTTAATAACGTTATAGTAACCTCATTGTCATATCGTACTTCGTCCATCGTCGTTATTCATAAATCATAATCAGAATCCAGAGTCGTTGTCCATTTGTTATTCGAGTCCATAATTATGTCCATAATTATAAATTTTATAAGCACATAATAATCACGTAACCAATTCATTTTACACTAGCGGGATCTATGTTTAGATGGACATTGAAGATTACCTCGTGACGCGTGCCCAAAGCTAAGTTCACGAACGTGTTAGCGCTCTTGATAGTCCTTGTCTACGAAATCAGAGTCTACAATATTAACGAGATTTAAGTTAGTTCCTAAATAACCCATTTTTTTTATAAAGTAAACAATTTAAATGATTCAAATAACTTTAAAGAAATTCTTAATGAACTTAAGAGAGTTTATAAAGTTTTATAGTTTTCATTATATATGAAATCATTTTAAGTATTCATAAAATTACTTCAATCTTAATTTTATTAACTTAAACAACTATTTTAAACATAGAAGAATAATTATATGTTACTCCTTGTTTTAATTTAGAAAATCAGAAAACGTTATCAAGTTTGTAAAAGATTAATAAAATACACTAATTAATTAATGTAGCTAGTTTAGGAAGTTTATAAGTTTTAGCTTTTTAAAATAAAGGTAAAATAACAAAACTCATTAAAAAGGGAAGGGGGTCTCTTTTACTGATTCTTTGAATCAGTTTTACAAACAGAAAAAGAAAGAAAAAGAAACGAAGGAGGGAGAAAGACAGAGGAGCACGAAGATGAGGAAGGGAAGGAGGTTTGGGCTGGCGGAGGTTTTGGCCGGCGACAGAATTCGACGCAGCAGAGGCTGCGAAGGAAGGAAGGAAGGACGAGGGTCGCGGTTAGGGCTGGGTGACAGATGGGTCGCGACAACCTGGGCAGGGGACTGCGACGGGGTTGGCTGGGCGCGCGAAGGAAGGCGCGACTCAGGCTGGGCAGACGACGCGAACGAGGGTGGTCGGATTTTCTGGTGGTTCGAAGTTTTTCCGGCGGTTCCGGGTTGGTGGTAATGGTGGTTTTGAAATTTTATTTTTGTTTTATCTCTAAAAATCAGAATTTCAGAAATTAAAGAGGGAGGGAGAGAATGAAGCAAACCTTTGAAGTGGTTTTTGCTTGAGGAATCTGATGAGATTGAAGTCACTATTTATAGAGGGATTTGGTCAGAAATTTTCAAGCTTGGTTAAGTCCCCATTAATGGAGGCTATGGTGTAGGGAGGTGAAGCTATGGTGTTGTAGCTTCTTCAATGTTTACCTCCCCTATAATCTGATATTAGTTGGGAAGATTAAATTTTTACTGACAAGTATTGCAAGTTGCTGAACTAATTAATTCTTTTACTGCTGATTTTTTTTTGAAGAAGAGGAAGGGGGGAGGGAGACGTGAAAGAAGCTGATTTTCACTCTCTCTTTTTTTTTTTTTTTGTTTTGTTTTAACTTTTCTTTTTGGTAAAAGACACATGGACTTGAACTATGGACTAATGTTTGGGCTTGGATTACCAATGTGGATCAAGGTATCAATTTAAAGAGTTTGATAATGAAATGAATAATAAGTAAATTATTTAGTTGAAACTTGTTAAAATAAATCAAACTAAATTAAATTATTATTTTAATAAACGCAGTTGACAAATGAAATCTCATTACCACAAAATAATTTTTAAGCGAAAATAATGTTAAATCTTAATAAATAATAATAAAATAATCTTTGAAATTTGGGGTATTACACTCCCCGACCCCACCTCCCCCTCTCCCCCACCTTTCCTCCCCTCTCCCCGACCCCACCTCCCCCTCCCTGAGCCCACCTCCCCTCTCCCCGACCCCACCTCCCCCTCTCCCCCACCTTTCCTCCCCTCTCCCCGACCCTATCCCCCCCTCTCTTCCCCTCTCCACCTCCCCTTCCCTCCCCCTCTCCACCTCCCCTTCCTCTCCACCTCCCTTCCCCCCCTCTCCACCTCCCTTCCTCTCCTCCCCCTCTCCACTCCCCTTCCTCTCCCTCTCCTCTCCTCCCCACCTCCCCGCCTCCCCCTCCCCTCTCCTCTCCTCCCCACCTCCCCCGCCTCCCCCCTCCCCTCTCCTCTCCTCCCCACCTCCCCCGCCTCCCCCCTCCCTCTCCTCTCCTCCCCACCTCCCCCCGCTCCCCTCTCCTCTCCTCCCCACCTCCCCGGCTCCCCTCTCCTCTCCCCGACCCCTCCTCCCCCACCTCCCCCTCCCTGAGCCCACCTCCCCTCCCTCGACTCTCCTCCCCTCTCCCCGACCCCACCTCCCCCTCTCCCCCACCTTTCCTCCCTCTCCCCGACCCACCTCCCCCTCTCCACCTCCCCTTCCTCCCCTCTCCTCTCCTCCCCGCCTCCCCCGCCTCCCTCTCCCGACCCACTCACCTCTCATCCCCTCTCCTCCCTCTCCCCGACCTTCCTCACCCTCTCCTCCCCCTCTCCCCGACCCCACCTCCACTCCCCATTTCCCCTCTCCCCGACCCCATCCCCCTCTCCCTCTCCCCGACCTCTCCCCGACCCCACCTTCCCTCTCCCCTCTCCTCCCCTCTCCCTTTCCCCCACCTTTCCCCGACCCCACCCCCTCTCCCCGACCTACCTCCCCTCTCCCTCTCCTCCCCTCCCCACCACCCCTCTCCACCCCCTTTTCCCCGACCCACACCTCTCCCTCTCCCTCCTCCTCTCCTCCCCGCTCCCCTCCCCTCTCCCTCTCCCCTCTCCCCTCTCCTCCCCGCTCCCTGACACCCCCTCTCTCCCACCCCCCTCTCCCCTCTCCTCCCCTCCCCATATCCCCCCTCTCCTCATCTCTCCCCCCTCTCCCGGCTTCCGCCAAGCAAGTACCTGCATTTACATGGAATAAATGTTAGATGAATTGAAATTCTAACACTAACGTTCAAGTTCAATTCGAAGCCAAGAATCTAAAGGTTTGTTTCCGAAATCTTTGATACTTTTCAAGGCATTTGTTGAACCAGTAATTCCTCCCATATCTGGAAAAGCAAAATAATCAAGACTATTAAACATTTAACAACAACATAATTACATTTAATATACAAAAATCAATTTATTATCATTAAACGTATTCATCCATTTTATTGAAGTAGTTGTTAAAACTATCCATGAAAACTAAAATTAATCTCAATTCTACGATAATTAGTACTAACCATATAAATACATGAGCACATTATTCTCATTTATGATGTAATTAACAATAGTGTAATAATATATTTTGCTTTTGAAAATGTAGATATACATAAAGACGACCAAAATACTAAAAAGATACGCAAAAATTACATGAATCAAGTTTTAAAATAAAGGGTAAAACCTAGATGAATTTTTTCAAAAAGTGAAACAACAAAACGAGCAATATTACCCCATATAACTCTTAGCAAAAAAAAAATCAAAAGGTTTTCTTATGAGAATTAAAATATTAAGCTATAAAGAAAACAAATTTATAACAAAGGAAAATAAAATGGAAAGCATTGTCTAGGTGGAGGAGGTTACCAAAAAAGAAAACAAAAAGTAAGAAAAAGGCAAAAAAAGAAGAAGTAGAGGATAACTGCTCTAAAGGGTTAAACCCACACCAATTTGTGATGGTCCACATAAGGGAGACACATCAAGCTAACCATTGAGCCAAATGTGTACAACAGGGGAAAATGAGATGCAAGATTGTTATTTGTAATTTTGTTTTTTAATTTTTTGTCGTTTCTTCTTGTTTTTTTTTCATATTTTTGTGGGTTTAGTTGAACCCACTAAACTTGAACTTATGTTGGATTCACCCCTGTTTGTAGCCCAAAACTAATATATATGTTTTTCAGACAACAACAGTAGCCAATAAAATACAAAAGCATTTTCAAGCTTATAAAATTTGCAGCTTCGAATGACTACCATCTTCCCAATATCAAGTTCTGATATAATGCTGAAATGAGCATAGTAGCATGCTAGCATAACAGGAGTCCGATTGGATCTCAATTGCTACCACTGGCCCACATAAGAGCATATGAACAACCTTGAACAAATTTCATTACAATCCATCAAACTCTATAACTTCAAGCATGTAAAAAGAGCTATGTACCCTCTTTCACACTTAGGACCAAAGCATGATGAGACACACTGCAGAAAATTACCTTAATATTTATAATGTCCACAATAATACACTTAACTTTTTAAGGCTACAGAAGATGCAGGAACTAACATCTAAACAACTTATCATCACAAGTAATAATAAGAACCTCCCAATTGGTTCCCAATTCATTATGAGTGAATTCGAGGCAGGCTTAATTCATCAAACGTGATGCTAAGCATAACCCAGTTGTTAGAAGATAATCAATCTTCTTTGGACCTCAATTCTCTCTGCTAACATCGATTTGGCCACTTATGCGTCAAATTTAGGAGATTCAACATCAAATATCGGTAATGCAAAAAAACCATAATTCTAACCTTAAATTAACCATTAACTTGGAGAAAAGATTGAAGTTCAGCAATACCCAATCACAGTTCAAAAAAATTGAAGCTAGGACTACCTTGCAGCATAATCTTATATTCTGGTTCCATAACATGCTTAGTGTCGTATAACGAAATATAGTTAACAGTTATAGCATAGGCAAAAGCTGCACAAAAAAGTATATCGTTCTATTCTACAACTTCTAAAAAAAATTGCTCAAATTGGTTATACAGTTAGTAGACATAAGTCCCAATAGTGACTATGAACAATGATAAGTTCCAAGAAGAACTGCATGACTAGGGGATAAGAAACAGGAAAAATCACTATTCCCCTGAATGCAATGTCCAAAAGCGTGAGCAATGAACTATCTTACTTATGGCTATTATACAAGTACATTATTGGTTAAATTCTCCTAATTAGTTACATTTTTAACTTCATGTACCCAAAGTCTTCTATGGCTGTCATGCAGGGGGCAAGGGGGTAATAAAGATTTGAACTATCACTTTATCCCAAAAGAGAAAAAGCACACAATAATAACAGCTAGGATACATAACATGTAGATTCTTTTTACGACACAAGAAACCTTTTAAATTTAGAAAGCCATTCAAAAGATAAGCTATTACCTAATAAGAGGATAGCCACCATACATTGATGGAGCACAGGGAGGAAATGCAAACAGTGATATAGGAGCTGCATTGCTATTATAAAACATCATCCCAGGGCCTCCACACACGTTTAAAAAGGGCCTGGAATGTGGGCTCCCAGGCTAATACACTGGTGAATAACATGAAATAGCCTCAGGAAAAGACGGAACACCTGGACCAGATATTTGAATTAGGAACTAGAAAAAGGCCACAAATAAGCAAGTTTCTGTACAGTAGAAACAAACCAAAACAACAATGACTAACAAAATAGACAAAACAACCTACCATTCCAGTGGAAGGTCGTGCTAGAATCTGCAGCACATTGATGGAGCACAGGGAGGAAATGCAAACAGTGATATAGGAGCTGCATTGGTATTCTAAAACATCATCCCAGGGACTCCATACATGTTTAAAAAGGGTCTGGAATGTGGACTCCCAGGCTTATACGCTGCTGAAATAGCCTCAAGAAAAGGTGACCTGGACCAGATATTTGAATTAGGAACTAGAAAAAGGCCACAAATAAGCAAGTTTCTTTACAGTAGAAACAAACTAAAACAACAATGACTAACAAAATAGACAAAACAACCTACCATTCCAGTGGAAGGTCGTGCTAGAATCTGCAGCACCTGGGTAGTCCATAAGCAAATGATCTGGAGAACCGCACGTGTAACCAAGGACCCTAAAAATTGCAATACAACGGTATGTCAATCACACAATTCCATTATGTTATTAGATAAGTATAAAAGTTTGGAACCAAGGATAGCTTCCAACAACTGTCCAGGAGAATAGATCATAAAGAGAGAATAATGTAGCCGAGCTCGGAGAGGAAGGGACATGCAATAAATGCAGATTGTCTGACCCCAACCATCATTAGAAAACATAGTAGGAGGAAGTATAAAGAGGCATCAATCGACACTAAATTTTATTTGCGCATTTTATTGATTGATAAACACTGCTATATCTTTCTTTATCCTAATTATTGTTGCCTGATTGAGGAATCACACTGTACATTTTTTCACCCTCTGCATGTACTCTCTCTCAAAGATTCATCCCCTAAGCTAGGGTTGAAGGGTCTCTTGGACCCCTTATGCAATTAGAAAAATAGAAAGGAAGATCTTGAGATCTCCCATCTTATGTTGATACTACTTGAAGAAATAGATAATTCATCATCGAGTTATTCCCCAATTTTCAAGATTAATTGTGGAAAGAGAAATACCCTTTTCTCCCCATATACACACTAGTGGAAAAAAGATTATATGTCACATCAAAACAGATCCGGTTTTGTTACCGGTCCGTAGATCCTCGAAAATTGGGGTGGGAAAATTGGGAAGAATATCTTCTCCGGTCCTTACGGGAACCAGACCAATTCATAGAAAACTGCTTCGGTTTTCTATTACCTGTGCCGATTCGCATAACCGCAGCAGTAAATCGGCCCAAAAGTAGTCACAAGTACCGGCCCAAAAGTTGTCACAAGTACCCCACAAGTTGTCAGAAGTCCGGTTATAAGAGTAATATGACACACACACACCTCTCTTTCTATTAACCCTAGCCTCCTCTGAATCTCTCTCCTAAACAAACCCCTTACCTTCTCCTTCTCTCTCATCCCATGTCTTGCCTCCAGAAGTCCTCAACGACAAACTCCAAGCATAATCGCCGTCCATCATCGTCGTCCATCATCGTTGCTACATCAATCATCATCACGCAACAATTTCGTTGGGTTGTTTACATAGGTTTTTGGATTTGTTTTTTTATTCGTCTTCTAGATATGAAATTTCCACTTTCTATTGATTTTCTTAGCCTAGGCAATTTTCGTATTTATTCATAATTGTGTGTAAATGTACATAATTTTCGTATTTATTTATAATTTTCGTTTTTGTAATTAGGATTTCAATATAGTTTAGTTCTTTTTCGTTCATCTTATTTGTTTGTGATTTGTAATTTTTCGTTCATCTTATTTTTTTGTAATTTTATAATTTGATTGATATATATATTTTCGTATTTATTTATAGTATAGTTTTGTAATTTATAAATTTTTTGTTCATCTTTTTCGTTCTTGATATATAATTTTTTGTAATTTACATTAATGTTGGGATGTTTCTTCGTATGTAATGTGATGTTGTATTCCCTTCTTCCATACTCACTCCGTTTCTTTTTAATCTACACACTTTCCTTTTTAGTCCGTTTCTTTTTAATCTACACACTGTTGCTTTTTCTATTTTTGGTAACATATCACATCTACTTTCTCCTCCTTTTCCACCCATGTCATTCACTTTTTAATATTTTAACCCATTTTTTTGTTTCTCTCTCCATCTTATGAGTTTCTCTCTCATACTTTTGTACTTCCTCCTTGGTTCTCCCCCAAAGTGAAGTGAGTAAATTAAAATGAAACGGAGGGAGTAGTTCATATCAAGAAAAATGGGTGTGTATTGGAACAGAAATGTTTTTTTTTTAACTCTGTGAATTAAAGAAACGGATGCGGTTGTACACAAAACCGGATCAGTTCTCTCACCTAACTGATCCGGTTTTGGGTTGAATTAGTTTCTTACTCTTAACCGTTGCGGGCCCATCGGATCCGGACCAAAACCCGGTTTTGACACCCGGTTTTGACACGATCCGATAAGCTTTTTTTCACTAGTGACAATATCCTCTTAATGGACTCAGCAGAGCGTCCACAGACCAAATGCAATGATTTAGGCCTTTACATGGGAAGTTGGGCTTACCCCTTCTTAGTAAAAGACCTAAGGTGAACACTTGCAATTCATCTTCAATAAAGTTTCGAAAAGCCTGCCACCTAGAAGATAATATTATCTGTTTTTTATTTTTTTTATATATAAAATCGGCAAAATAAGCTTTATTTCTCTAGGTCACAAGGACTCCCCACAAAGCACTTAGGACAAATATAACTTCATATATGGCTTATTCCTCCATCTTGAATTTTCCCTTGATAAGAAAATTGACTTGCATCTAGAGATTCACTATTAATGGTAACATATCAATACCTAGTAAAACCTAAGTAGGACACTCTGCATTCGACAATTTGTTGGTCAAAGAGTTCCATAAAATGTTCTCAGCGGGAAAAAATACGTCATGAATGAGTGATCCTATAAAATTGAGTTATGTCCCACTAGTCAAGAAAGAATGAGAATTTCTAATCTCTCTCGATTTCCATTTTATTGGTTGTGTGAAATATTCATAATCCTTAGAAGAACTTATATGCCAAACGAACAGAGACAAGCCAAGTGACTCTCATGCAAGCAAACTAGCCACATGATCTTCGAAAGCAATGTCCCAAAAATTACATCCTAAAGAATCTTACTAATTTATCTTTTACTTAGAAAAATGACTCATGTAGTATAACAGTTGTAAAAGAATTTTGGCACTTCGTGTTTTACTAAGATTTCTGGTGCTATATCTTACTTTATCTTACGTAACTTTAAATATCATTTATGAGTTGTAAAAGAAAGATGCTCTAACAGTTGCATTTTATAATAGAATTCTAATGTGTATGAGCTCCCACTAATACAAGGAGTTTTGAATTTTGAGTAATGTTAGAAACTTGGATGTCATCGATCTAACCATTAGTGTACTTACATTAGAATCTTTGAATAAATGAATGCAGGAAGACACACTTGGAAAGGCCTATAGCGGCTACTGTTATGCACAAAAATAGTAACATTAGAATTCAGCGAACCTAGTACTTACCTTGCTTGGTCGGCCTGGTGTTGTGAAGTTCCTCTATCCACCTCAAAGTATGACATCATTACAATATGAAGATCTGAAGCTTGGATGACAAAGATATTCATAAGTCATAACTAAATTTAAAGGATGTGTGGCATACCTCTGGTAATAACATGAGATCCCTCCCCATTCTTGTAGAAAGAATCTGCTGTCAACAACATATTTTACGTAGGACAATGTTACAATATTATTCAAAATATTAATAGTAACAAAATCAAGAAAATTGCAACATCTATTGACAGCATCATTATACGTCTTTTAACTAAAAAGATGAATTATGTTACATATGGTCTGCATATTACATCTTAAACATCATAGAGATTTAGAGTAAGGAACTGGAACAATACCCTTGCCTCCTTCATTTGTTCCAGCCATACTTTGTGGATCATTTACCCCTTGGAAGTCGCTGAAATTTTTGAATGTACCAGGATTACACTTATCAGCAAAATGAGCATGATCATGTAACTTGCTTTGCGTTATGTGGTTTGATCTGTTCCAGGTCAGATTGGCTCAATTGCAAATGTCTATGCGGAACTGATGTAGCATATCAAATGTAGCATAGGAACTGATGTAGATTGGCCCAATTCCAGATTCACCATCTGCACAGTATTGGTTATATATCAAGCCACCTAATTTGATAAGCAAAAACTTTGTTATAGCATGTAGATATATATAAATATATAATACCTGGTGCAAATCTATGAAGATATATATAAATATATAATACCTGGTGCAAATCTATGAAGATTGTTTTCTGAGCCATAAAATAAGAGTTGGGATTAAAGAAAACACTCAATTGCTTGCCTAAGTGAAACATTTAGAAGCAAGTCCTCTGCTTTGCATTTGCGGATGAGGATATAGGACATTTTGCATTCTCAGACAGCGCTAAACGAATGACATGCATATATTGCTTTTCAATCTTAAAGACAATTTCTCTTGGCCTGAAGCTATGGTTTTGTAGTTGTCACTTTCTCGTATCATATTCATATGAGGAGTAATCTGACATTTGTTACAGGTGATTCGGAAAAAAGGGGGTAGTTTAGACAACCCTATACAACTTGGTTAACATTGTATGGTAACTTGCAATCCCGTTACGACTCCACAGATACAATATCTGTTAGTCCACTTTCTCAAACACTACCCTGTCTTCCCGCACCACATTCTCAAAAGCAGTTCCCCTTGAAATGATCACTATAATCATCCAATATAGTCTCTCAAACTTCCCATTCTTACCATTCTATGGCCCCTGCCAGTTCAGTGGTGGGAGTCATAAACCACTGGTGGTCCTCTACTCCTATCCTTTCGAGTTTCACCCTAAAGAAGAGAAGTAAACTACTCCGAAAAGAATTGATGACAAAATTAAAATCATATGAAGTATAATATAAAAGTTAGAGATGAGCCCTCTGACCATACATGGCACAAGAATTAAAGCTATCCTTTAACTTTGAAGGAGAGGACACGAAAGTTAGAGCAAGAAACAATTAATGAAAAATTGGGATCTGAGACTGCAGAAGGAGGAGCGGCGCCAATTTATCAAGTAAATGAAGTTTTAAAGTCCACAAACTTTATGACTGGAACCTCTTAATCTAAATTTCTGAGTTAGTCTGACTAAAGAGGAACTTATTTATGACAAGTCTCTTATTAGGCAGGAATCAAATAGGTCACCCAAAAAACATAAAGTTTACCCCAAATCCTTACTAATGTTCAACATCAATACTAAAGCTCCTAATACATGCAATTTTCTAGCTGAAAAAACCTAGTATGAGAAAATGAGCTTGCATTTCATATCATATGAGAAAACTTACATTTTCAGCAGAAGCTGTGTTGACATCACGGTATCATGACAGCCTCTTTAGAAAAGGTCCAACACAGTGAACATTTTAGCTCTGATGGCATGTCACTATTCTCCATGGCTAAGTGTTTTGCAAGAGATGTTCTTCACAAAATCATAAAGCAATCAAGATACCAAAGGTTAGATGACTCTCTCACATAGTTAATGAAAAAAATTAACCCGTCCAACTGCATTTGTTCCTTAAATTTGGGCCTGGGCATTACTAGTGTACTTCCCTCATTTGCACTGGAACCTGACAAGATGAACATATATAAAAAGCGCAGATAACCTCCTTCTTGAGTAAAACAGAATATAATATGCATCTCACCTTTTAGAGTTGATTGATCAGAATATCAGTCATGCAACATTATCAATTTATATTCCTTTTCTATAAGATCCATATAAGCAGAAAATGCGCATATAAATGTTCCAAGACGGATGATGAAATAGGAAGGAGGCTAAGGCATAGGCTTGCTAATAAGGTCAGGCGTCAACCAAACCCAAAAACATAAGCAAGGAAGAAATAAACACCTCAACTTTGAGAAGTTTTGTGAATCCTTGATTTTTGCAAATCAGACAAGAGCTCAATGATCTTTGATGCAGCATATGTATTAAGTCAAAAGTGTGAACCAACAATAACTTGGCCAAAGAAAAAATGAGTAATAGTAATCATACATATAAGAATAAAGTTTGCATTTCTCTAATTAGAGATGTTTAACTGGTATATCTTATCTAATACTTGCACCTCTCCATACAAATATATCCTATCTTCTATTTTCAGATGCCACAGCTAACATTAATAATGTTTTGATTGACTACATAATATTGTGCTAATCATTTTAATTTTTCCAACCCAATACATTACTTCTTGTGTTCTTAATTCGTGTCTTCATTCAACGAGGAACTTCCATCTAAGATAAAAGGAATTAAATTGTAACTTCAAAGGAAAAAGCACATAGTATCCAACTCAACAATTGAGTTAAAAATACACAAATAGGCTAATTAATTGCCAATTTTCTCGTTAAAATAATCATGTAAAGGGATTTGCTTTATTAAATTATCATCACACAAATGATCAACCCAAAATTTAACCCTATTGAACATAATAATCATGTAGGAAACCAGATATCCTACCATTTTTTAGGGTGTTGAAGGGATTTGTTTAGAGATCGTCGGAGATTTCGGCAATAGCGACACGAATCTTAATCCCTCTTCACGAACCCTAGGTCGAGATCGTCGGGGAAAGGAACGGAGTCGAAATTTTCGATGATGATTGGGGGTTTGGGTTTTCCGACGCCATTTTTGAGGAGTTCTGGGGTAAAATTATCGAATTGATTAGAGAAACTAGGAAATTTAATTTTTTTTGAATTTTCTCTCTCCTTAACTTTGATCTGGTTTGAAGGTAGGTTAGATAGAGTGAGAAAGGAAGTGAAACAAGTAACAGGGGAGAAGATTGTGATGTTGAGGAGAGAGATTGTGACGTTGTACAGCAGTAGAGAAACTAGCCGTTAGAGGTATAATTATGGATAAATTTTCTGTCTCCTTTGTTTTGTTTAGGAAGGATTTTATTTTTAGTACTTTTTTTTTTTTTTTTGAGGGGAAACGCTAAATAGGAGAATATTTATAGTACACCTGGGTGTACCATGCTCATGGTACACCCAAGACTATTTTCTCCAAATGAGCAAAATGAGTGAATGAGCAAATGAGCAAAATGAGCAAACATTTCTACACATTTAAGAAAATGAGCAAACACTTTTATTACAAAATGAGCAAAATGAGCAAATGAGTAAATGAGCAAAATGCTCATATGAGCAAATTTGGTGTCAAATGAGCACCTGAAGTTCTAATTTATTACAAAAATACCCCTGGGTGTACCATGCTCATGGTACACCCGGGTGTACCATGAGTGAACTCGCTAAATAGTGCATTAATCAAGGGACAAAAAGTCCGAGAGTACATAGGGGAAAACCTCTTGAGGTGAGTGGTTTTCCCATACTTGTTCAACACCAAAAGGCACTAATTTAGCAAGATGATGGGCGACACAATTTCCATCTCTTTTAACATGAGACCATACAACTGAATTAAAACCTGATGAAAGCAATAAAATATCCGCTAAGACAGTATCAAAATCCGAAAAATAAACCACAGCTTTTGAAAGACGGGACACCAACACTTGGCAATCAGATTCCAGAATCACATCCAAATATCCATAACGGCGAGCAAGCTTAATAGCAAATAGGAGAGCTTTACTCTCCGCAATTTCTGGTGGCCACCAAGCACGAACTCGTTTCGTTGCCGCAAACATCACTTGCCCCTGGTCGTTGCGCGCTACCACCCCTAAACCTGCCCATCCTTCGTTAGCCAATGACGCATCCAAATTCAACTTTACCACACCAGGAGGTGGTGCTACCCAACGCCGAGGGCTTTGTTGTTGGCGAGATACCGTGACCGCATATACACGCTTGGCATACAAGGCATGATCCTTCATGGCTCGCTCAACTCGCTCCAGCATAACCACATGAGGGATCTCCTTTCCTTCGAACACTCGGAAATTTCGGTCCACCCAAGTACTAAACAAACGAACAACTAATGAATTGCTTTTTTGATGCAAAGGAAGGACAACTTTTAACTATTATTATTTTAATTTTCCTTATTCAATTTTTTTCCATTTCGTTTATATTGATTATACCAAATTCTCTCTTAATAGTTGTTTGGTATTTAGTGGAGTGAAATCAATTGAGAGGTTCATGATCACGGAAGGAAATGTAATTTGTTTCCACTAGTTTGATAAGGGTAACAAATTGGGGATTATGTTTCCCTACGAAAATGATATTTGTTACTTAACACTCATACCAAATATTTAGAAATGAAAACGCTTATTAGAATGAATTGTGTTTAATAGTTATTAAATCTAATGTCGTCATGTTAATGAGAGCCGAATGAATTGTATACATGGACCATGCTGCATTAGAATTTAGAAGGAACAGTTTGATTATGTGCTAATAAGATCATTATTTTTTCATTACTATGATCATAGTACTTATCATTAAAGCACCTTCTTGACAAAATAATAATACTTCGTGCGTTCATAATATAGTTTTTGATTTTTATTTTAAACAGGAATTAAGGTAAGCATAACATAAAATAATAAATAATTAATATAATGTTATGGGAAAATAACAAATTTTAGAAAAGAGAATAAAGAGTATTAGCCTAAAGAGCATTAAGTGTATGAACAACTCAACTTTGGGTTTAATAAAAAATAAAAAACTAGCTTCAAGGTTTCAGACCTATTAGTCTTTTTCAACAATTTATAAGAGTATTTTCTAAAATTATGGTCTATATATAGGTTAAAAGTTGTTATTGGTAAGATTATTCACCCATTGCATGGAGACACATGAAGTTTTCCATTCTTTTAGAAATAAAAAAGGACAGGAAGGATGGATAGCTTTGAAATTAGATATGGAGAAAACATATGATCGTTTAGAATAAGAGTTCATTTTATTACTTTGAGAAATCGGGTTTTTTACTCTCGTTGGATAGAATGGCTATGACAATGTATTACTACTTCTCTTTTTCTGTTTTAGTTAATTGTATTACCGGAGAAATTCGTCAAGTAGACCCTTTATCTCCTTATATCGTTATTATATGTGCAGAAATTGTAGCTCGTCAATTGCATCAAGCTAGTTCAATTGGAGCTAAATCTATAGGTGTTAAATTAGGATACTCAAGAGTTAAAATTCCTTTTTTGACTTTTGCAGATGACACTATGGTGTTTGCTAAAGCTACTGAGGATAGTTGTCATATTATCAAAAATATTTTACATAAGTACTTTTATATGTCAGGCCAACTTGTTGATTTTCATAAGTCTGCTTTCCAATGTACTCAAAATATTTCAAAAGTGATTTCTGCTAATTTCGCTAGTATATGCAAATTGAGGAATCATTCTCTTTAGAAAAATATCTTGGATAGATGTCCAATTATTAGTACCAAAGTAACGAATGCTACGTTTGCTTATCTTCAGAAAAAGTTTCATCTCAATTGACCAAATGGAAAGCTAACTCTTTATCTCGGGCGGATAAGACCTTTCTTATTCAATCTAATCTAGCAACGAAAGCCAATTATCAAATTTTAAATTTTACCTTACCCCCTGCAGTTCTTTCTTCCTTAGATAAATGCTATAGGAATTTCTTCTAGATTAAAGCCTCAGATATAAGCCTCCAAACTGGATAGGGTGGGACAAAATTTGTAGACCCAAGAAATTTGGAGGTTTGGGGCTTAGGAATTTAAGACTAATATAATATTACCTCCAGTTCAAGCTTCTTTGAAAGATTCTAGATTCTCCTGAAAACTTATGCGTAAATTTAGCTAATAAAAAGTATTTAAAGTCGGATGATTTGTTTCTTATAAAATCAAAGCTAACGTTTCCTGACAATGGAGAAAACTTATGGGATTAAGAAGCTTTTTTAAAAAATGGGCTAAGATGGAATGTGAGAATGGTGACAACATCTCTTTTTGGTATGATAATTGAGTTTTTAACTATCCCATTACGGATGTTTGCCCTGTAGTTAGTGGGACTGAAAAAAATTAAAGTTAGTTATTTTATTAATCAGGATCGTCAATATGATAAATCTATTCTTTTACAGTTTATACCGCTAGTTATTTCTAATGCAGTGGCTAACTTACTTATTCCTATTAATTATATTCCTGACATTTTTTGGGGTCTCTCCCTTGATGGAAATTATTCAGTTAAGTCAGGTATTGATCTAATTCAAGGTCTAAACTCACAGTCGGCTGAGCCTACAGTTTTTCATTGGATTTGGAAGCTGGAAGTTCCCTAAAAAATTAAATTTTTTATTTGGAAATTTGCCAAAATGGTCTTCCTACAAAGAAAATGTTGAAATTAAGTCATGTTTTTCTCCCTATGGACTATGTCTTTTGTAATTATTACTGGATTACTCTCACCTTTTCTCCAGTTGTCCTTTTGTTATAGATGTGTTTGAAGATTTTTCATAGTCATATGAATTGGATTTCCCCTCTCATTATTATGGATGACTCATCATTTGCAGATCATTTGTCAAAGCTGAAATCTTGCTTCTCGAACTCTCAATTCGAGATTTTTGTTATTACTTGGTGGTTCATTTGGTATAACCGTAATGGGATAATTTTTCGTCAAGAGAATTTCTCTCCACTCTAGTAGAATAAAGGCTAATTATGGTGGTAATTAAGTGGCCTATTGCGGCACTTTTTACCGCGCAGCAATTAAGGGCACAACAATAGGTAATTAACCTATTGCTGCAGTTTTTGACCGCGACAATAGACCGAGATATCGCTGCGGTTCCTGGATAAAACCCTAACAATATATTACACCTATTGGTGCGGTTCCTAGCCATAACCTATTGTGGTGGTTCTGGCTAGGAAATGCAATAATAGGTTTAATATATTGTTGAGGTTTTGACCAGGAACCGCACAATATATTGATTTTTTATATATAAAAATTATTTATGCATGCATGTTCCATCCAACCTCCTCATGTAGGAAGCAGAATTCAGCATCTGTAACAATATTTTCTACATAAATTTCGTGAGAGCTCCATTTGTAAATTGGATAAACCCATAATTGGAAATTAACTGGTACAATATTATTTGCAACATTCATCATCTAATTGTCCTACAACAAACATCCACCAAAATTCATCCAAGTTCCATCATCCTCTAACAACCAACTTTGCTCCAACATTCATCATCCAATATCTAAGTTCAATAAGAAATAAATATAATTCAAAATTCAACATAAATATCATGCGAATCAAACATATATATATATATATATATATATATATATATATATTATATATATATATATATATATATATTATATATATATATATATATATATATATATATTATATATATATATATATATATATATATATATTATATATATATATATATATATATAATTGCGTACAAGTTGGTTGTTACAAGTTGCACTAAATTATATTCGTTGTAAAGATAGAGAAAAGGAAATTAACGTAAACTAATCTACGCAATGCAATCCTCAATAAAGTATATTGCCCACTTATTTTTCACCTCATTGATTTGATCTTCCGCATAAGGATCAAAGGTAGAGGAATGAGAAACCTTAAAAGAATTCACCAAAGTTAGCTTAAAATAGTTAAATAATATATGAAATGAATTGTAAGTGAATAAATACTTACGTCATTGAAATCCTCCGAACCAGAATATAAATTGAGTACGTAAAAAATGCTACGCATGACAAATAAAACGACACTCCTTACCTCCTTGTTGTTGTGGGCACTTTAATAAAAAATTTTAAAAAATGAGGAAATTTATCGTATAATGAGATTAACAGACTTTTAATCGAATAAAATAAGTATATTAAACCTCAACACGCTTCCAAAGAAGCTTGCCTCGACGAACTTTGTTGTCGCTCATCCGAAACCTCCTAAAAGCACTACGGGTATGTTCTCCCTAGCTTATTTTCAGTTCAGCTCAGTTCAGCTTGGCTCCATTCTTTTATAACCATTTTGTTAAATATTATTATTATGTTGGTCTAATTTATTTTACTAATTATTCTTCTTCTTATTATTATTTATTTGTATATCATTATTATTAAGTATTATTATTATTATTATTATTATTATTATTATTATATTTTGTTTATTATAGCTTTACTCATTATTATTACTCTTATTATTAGGAGGAATATGGTTTAGGTCAAACACACAAATAAATTCACTTTTTTAACCGATAAACGAATCAAATCGCGCCAAAAACGGGTTATGATGCAATTTTACGCGGTCCGACCCAATCATTATTTTTATTAATAAATATTATTATATTATTAAATCTAATTATTAAAATATTAATAATAATTTACTTCTTAGATATTATTGTTATTGTATAATCATCATCAAGTATTAATTACCATCATCAAGTATTAATATATTAATACAAATAATATAAAATAATAATTATTAATTATGATTATTATCATTAATTATGATTATTATTATTAATAATTTATGATTATTAATATTATTTATTTATAACTAAGTTTGAATATATCCAAAAATACTATTATAATTCATTATTATTACTTATCATTATAATAATTATTTAATATTCATATTATTATTGTTTAAATATTAATTATATATTTATTACATTCAATCTAATTCAATTCAATTCAGTTCAGTTTAGTCCAGTTCAGCTTAGTTCAGCTCAGTTTAGTTCAGTTCGGGTTGGTTCAACTGTTTTATGCCGAAGAGAACATGCCCTACATAACAAAACATCAAATGATTTACACTTTATTTGCTTTATATATATATTATAATTTCAATTCATTTAAATATATCAAACTGATCAACTTATGCTATCATAGCCGGTTTAATCTTTAACTTCCGCTCCTTGTGTATGCTACCTGAATCAATGACATAAATTATCCCGAGCGTGGGATATATGACAAGGAGCATCCAATGACGGCTATTGCAAGATTGAATAACAAAAGTTACTATTAAATCAACATACTATCCAACAATCATTTGTAAAACTATTAAGATAGAATATTACTCTTGACGCAAAGATGATACTAACACCATCAAGGACGGATCGAGTCAAAGCACACTGAATGTAAGTCGTTGCATTCTCCAATGCATTCACACTCGTGGTACTCTCTGGACACATCCAACAAACACGAACAATATCCCCAAATTCGCTCACGTCAGTCTGCGATGCCTATATAAAAATAGACAAACGTAAAATTTATGTGCAAAATACAACTATCATACAATCAAATGTAAAAAATCATAACTTTGATTATTTCTACCTCATGTACACTTGGATAATAGAAATATTAACCATCTCCCATTTCAAGAAGCGAGCAACATCCTCCTTGGCAAGGGAAAATGAGAAAAGTTGTTTGTGTTTGTTGTGGCTGTGGAGAACCATGTTATTTGTATTTGTTGCAGAAATATTACCAAATGAACGCTAACCCAGGCAGGTAAGAATAAATCAAAATCGACAAGGATATAATGGACCCATAAAGTCTCAGCCACAATGTATGCAACAACTTAATGTTCCTCTTCCGTAAAGGATTTAGATACAGTTTTTGTTTCTCTGAGCGTGGAACCCATGAAGATGGCATAACCAGTAGTGGAACGGGAACTATCAGGGCGTCTTGCGTAATTAGCATCAAAATAAGCTAAGACCAAAGAATAGTGCTTAGCCTTTTGTGACATTAAACCATGAGTAGTTGTACCCTATAAGTACCTAAAAATGCGCTTAACAATAATCAAACAGCGCGAGGAGCATGCATAAATTATAAAACAGTATGAACCATGTAGGCAATATCAGATTGTGTCATAGTAAGTTATCGCAATACACCTACCTTGCTCCTATAAGGAGTGTTATTAGCTAATAATTCCTCGCCTAACAAGGATAATAATGTACGAGATGAAAGAGTTGTTCGAAAAGGTCAAGAGAAGATAATTCAAATTTGACTAAAAAACCACGAAGATAATTTGTGTGACTTAAATCACGGGTTCGAACAACTAGAAACCCCAAAATTAGTGAAGGTCACACAGATCTTTCATGGGAAAATGAAGAGACAATAAGAGAATGAGATGAAATTACAGAGATGTGTTGTTACTAGTAAAGATAATATCATCCACATACAAGAGAAAAATAAGCCTAAATGAGCCTTGGCAAAGAATAAACATGGTTGAATTAGTGGAACTATAAACAAGCTCAATGGAAAGAATGAAACTACCAAACTTATGGAACCAAGCACAAGGCCTGCTTGAGACCATATATAGCTTTTTGTAGTATACAGACATGATTAGGAGAGTCTGGATCAATGAATCCCTTAGATTGAGTCATATACACATCATGTAAAAAGACATTTTTGACATCAAGTTGTCTAACGACCCATCTGTAAGAAATAGTAAGAGAGAGAATAATGTGAATAATCCTAGGCTGAACTACAAGGCTCAAAGTCTCATTATAATACCCAACACACTCATTACACCCCCGTGATAACCAACCTAGGTTTGTCTCTTTTAATGGTCCCATCTGAGTTGTATTTTGTTTTATATATAAACCCATTTACTCGTAGCAAATTCATATTACTATGACGAGGGATAAGTTGCCAAATATTATTTTTAAGAAGCACATTAAATACCTCTACTGTTGCCTTTTGTGAACGAGGATGCTTAGATGCCTGAGTGAAGGAAATGGGTGTAACAACATGATCAAGGGTGAGTAAAGAAGGAATAATGTGAGTAAAAATGCCACTCTCAACCCGAGTCTTAATGGAGTGCACATTAGTTATGTTTGGGCTTATTTTGAGCTATAGCCCAAGTAAGAGAAGGTCAAGGCCCAGCTGACCATTTGACCATCTAGCCTCAAGAGGCCCACCTAGAGGGTTCCTCCCAGCTGTCAGTGCCTTCCAGCTAGTTCACAACTGGGAATTCCAAATCACCATAAATACCAAGCTCCCTTATCAGTGAGAAGGTATTGAATTCTTACCTAACAAACCAGAGCATCTCTCTTTAGACTTTATCTCTCTAGCTTAATCATCAACTAACTTGAGCGTCGGAGAGGCGATCCCGGGCCCACCTCCGGGGAAGTCTAACCTTACCTTTTGCAAGATTCTGGTGTACGGACGAATTGACTCAGGACAGTGAAATCTGACCCAGTACCTAATCAGCGTATCATATTAGCATCCCCAATTTCTTAGCAGAAATAGTTTGGCACCGTTTGTGGGGAAAGTATAAGAAGTTACTTTGCCACCACTCAGCGAGATTCACCTCGTTAGATACTCAACACCAACTACCAGTTTCATTTGCCTGCCAGCAATGGCACCAACTAAAAACACTCGTGGCAAGCAATCCTCCGCCCATGCCCAAAGGCCTAAAAGGGGCCACCCGCCCCCGCATAACAGGAAATCTGGACAGGCTCCATCACCAGCTCGTCGGCCCTCACCGGCTCGTCGGTCCCCTATAGTCCAGACCATGGACCATAACCAGGAGAATTTCTCAAGGGGGTCATCAATCACCTTCTCGACAGTTGCAAAATGCCGACCCGCAACCACTATTTGTAGAAGATATCGCCCTCATCACGGCTCAGCTTCAGGAAACCCTACAGAGGAGCATTGGTATGTGTCGTTATGCGTACAAATTAAAACCTTATTTTATCCACATTAATATTATCTAATTTTAGTACAGCACGGAGAGGTTTATATAATCCTAAAATCCAAGTTCAACTAATTAAGAGTATTCAACTATTATATACATGTTATTTACTAATATATGCATATTCACATTGTTTGGGGGGGGTTTACGAAATGTTTTTATGAAATTAAAAATTACTAAAGATAAAACTATCCTATATTTACAAGTAATTCCACTTAAGCTCATAATACTTTCAAAGATTAATCATTTCCTGACCTCGATTATACTTCCAATTTCATAAATCCAAGATTGATTAGATAGATTAACTGTAGGAATTCAAGTAGCCAAACTCCCCTATACTTCCATACTTTTAATTAACATTGAATAGGCCGAATATCGATTCTAAACTAATCTAATCACAAGTATTTCGCAACTTCCGACGATTAAACTCGAAGCCTTGTAGAATGAGAAGTACATCATTAATCCCTAGTTAATCTAAACATAACATATCTTTATGTTTAAAGAACTAGTCGAAGTTATATTCTAGTTTGAACTTACAACCATCTTTGCAGGCCTAAATTAAACTAGTTGCCACTTGTTGTTATACAACTTAGACTAGGCTAAATAACATAACTAGCAATAATCTCAACTTTATACCCAATAAGATAGCAAATTAAGCATAAAATGGAAATATGAACATTACAATCAAATATAACTTGAGTATCTAACAATAAACAATCTTGAATTCAACTCGTAATTCAAAATCTCAATCTGAATATGCTTCAAACCATGTAATTCAAACTCCCTAACATAATCCAACTTAATTCATAAATCACAATCCATTCATAATTCAATATCATACTCCAAATTTGATTCAATATCCCAATTCAATTTTCGAAACAAACTACTAATTTCAAGAACACAATACAACTTAATTCAAACAAGTCAATTCATACATACTATGAAATTCAGAAATTATAATCCAAAAACTTCAAAACTAATATGAAAGTACAAAGAGAAGAAAGAAGAACTTATGATTCGCGCGGAAATTCGCCTTTGGATTTCGGATTTCGCACCTACGTCCAAGCTTGAATCTCACCCTCCTTGGTTGTGTGCTAGGACTCCAACCCAAGGTTGTCTTCCCTCGACCTCGCGCACCTCATACTAGCCTCGAAATCTCGCTTTAGTTCTCTGATTTTTTCTCACTCAAAATTCTGTGGAATTCTTGCATACCTTTTTTCGTGACCCTCAATGGGTTATTTATACCCATTTTCGCCGCCCAATTGAAGATTTTTCGGCCAATTGGAAAAGAGGATTAGCCTCCACGTTTTTGGCCCTAAAAACCGCTTTTCCTTGCTTCTTTGCGGCGCTGCAGGTCGGTGGCTGGTTGTGATTGGTCGCATTATGTGCAAGTTGTAGGTGAGTTGTTGATTGGTGGAGATAAGTGGTGGAACAATGGCGGTTTGACTAAGGAGATGAGTCAAAGGGGGCGTCGAAGAAGTGGTGCGAAGAGGATGAAATTTCCTCTGTTTTCTCCTTCCTTCTTTCTTTTTTGTTTCACGTGTGTTTTCTTCTCTCTCTTTTTCTTTTCTTTTCTTTTTGTCTTTTCTTCTATTTAATTGAGGTTTGGGCTGCATTGGTGTTGGGCAGATTTTGCACTTTGGGCTTGCCTTCACTTTGGGATATTGTTCAAATAACGAGATTGTTTTACCTGTAGTTTCAATTCTTGGACAAAAATATTTCATTAGCAAAAATCATTATAACTAAGCAAATTTAATAATAAAATAAAACATAAAAAAAAATATATATATATACTTAATATAAGTATATAAAATCTATATAATAATAATATAAACATGCTTATAATAATAAAATAAGGGGATATAAATATATTATTTCACGTAATTATCAAGCAGTATGGATATAATGGTTGCCTTCCAACAGGGACAAACCAAGCTCAAACCCCCCAACCAGCCCGAGCCAAAAGAGCGCACCTTGATGCGTTCGCAACGAGAAGGGCATAGCCCTCGCTCACATCGGGATCCGCCTAGCTGGCAAAGATCTGATGCCAGGGAGCCGAGTCGCCGAGACAACGAGAGATCGGCTCGCCAAGGGTCGGCCCGTCAGCGTGAGGAAACTCACATTTCCAAGTCTCTAGGAGGGATAGTAAGTCGGAAGCCCGAAGACGCCAACCATTTTCTTAACCAAAAACGTCGCATCCAGGGATATGCCCGAGAGCTCCTGAACAAAAAGGCCAATCGACGAGAAGGGCAGGGTGACTCGGCCCATTCCAGACCACCCCGGCTGACTAGCGGCGGACTCAAATTCTTGGTCCTATTCAGCCAAGAAGTTCTGGGATCCCCACCCCCGGGAAGATCAAAACCCCTCTGATTGAGCCGTTCGCGGGCATAACCGAACCGGACGATCATATGGCTAGCTACAAAGCCCAAATGAGTTTTCAGACCAATTGCGAAGCCACGTGGTGTCGGTTTTCCCCCACCACGCTTAATGGCCTCGCCCTTAACTGGTTCCAAGAGCTTCCCGCAGCAATCATCACGGACTTCTCAATATTGGAAGACTTGTTCATCTATCAGTTTGTGGTCGGGAAGAGGCAAAGGAAGACCAGCCTTCACCTCATGGGGGTGAAGCAAGAGAAAAATGAAACCCTGGCCGACTACATCAAGAGGTTCAATGAAGATCAGAGTCACTAAAGGTCACCGATCTACAAGACGCGGTAGCCTTTGTTGCCCTGATGTCTGGGCTTCAACGTGGTCGGCTCAGATGGTTCCTGGTCGAGAACGAAGTAAAAACCTTTTCGGAGGCTATGACCAGGGCTCAAAGGTTCATCCAGGCAACAGACATATGTCGCCACTCAGATGATGGGGGCAAGAAGAGGAAAGATGATGGGAATCACAAGGATCAGCCCAAGCAACAAAAGATAAGGGGTCGGTCAGACCGATTCAGTGACCATGGCAACGATCCTCGATTCAGCAAGAAGGCGGGAGATTTATTTGGACATCAAGGATAAAACCCGGCTACCCAAACCCGCGCCTATCCGGACGTCCTCTTCCCGGAGGGACAAAAGCTTATGGTGTGAGTATCACAAAGAATGTGGACACACCACCAAAGATTGCAGAGAGCTCAAGAAGTCCTTGGATAACTTAGCAGAACAAGGCAAGCTCAACCGCTACCTCAAGCATACTTGCGAAGAGAAAGGCAAGCAGAAGGTGGGCCAGTCGAACAACGGGGACACCGAAGGCTTCATCGGCGTCATCGCCGGCGGCTTCGCCTCGGGAGGCTTAACCGGTCGAGCCCACCTTCAGAGTCTCAAGAACCAAGTGCTTGACGTCCAAAACCCGCGACCCGATGTCTTGTGATGACTTTCGGAGAGTCAAGTCGGACACTGCATACCTCCCACGATGACTCGTTGGTCATCGAGCTCAAGGTGGCCAATACAAGGGTAAAAAGGGTGTTAGTGGATAGCGAATCATCCGTCGATATCATTACCATCGACTGCCTCCGAAAATTGAAGTATAGCGAGCGGGACGTCACCCCCCTCAATCAGCTGCTCATAGGCTTCGGGGGTAACTCGGTGCACCCGATCGGCTCAATAAAATTACCCACTCGGATGGGCGAAAAGGGAAAGGGCAGAAGCCTACCAATCGACTTCCTGGTGGTGGACATTCCTCTGACTTACAACATGATAATGGGGAGACCCACTCTATATAAGACCAAGGCCGCCATATCTACCTACCAGCTCCTCATGCAGTTCGAGACTGATGACGGCAAAGTAGGAAAGATACAAGGAGACCAGCAAGCAGCTAGGGAGTGCTATGTAAATAGCCTCAAAAATAATAACGACGTCCAAAAGGACTCAAAAAAGAGGAAGCGAGAAGAGGGTCAGCCCTCAAGCAGCCTCGGGGTATACATCACCGAAAACCCCAAATTGTATGACCGCCCTCAACCGGCCGAGGAAGACGAAGAAGTAATGGTTGGCATGAAAATTGGTCGGACGGTGAGAGTGGGCAACGCAATGGACCCTCAGACAAGAAAGGAAATCATCCAAGTACTCACGGAGTACCAGGATGTTTTTGCATACGAGGCCATGGAATTGCCCGGGCTCGACCCTAAAGTCATGTGCCATGAGCTGAACATTAAAGAAGGGTTCAGACCAATCAAGCAGAAGGTGAGGCACCAAGGCCCCAAAAGAAACATCGCGGCGGCCGCTGAGGTCAAGAATGCCAATACTCGAAGCGGGGTTCATCCAGGAATGCCAATACCCGGAATGGTTGGCCAATGTGGTGTTAGTCAAGAAATCAAGCGGGGCATGGCGAATATGTGTGGACTTCACAGATCTAAATAAAGCTTGCCCAAAAGACAACCACCTGTTGCCCAAGATCGACAGGCTAGTCGACTCCACTACAGGACATGCCCTCCTCAGCTTCATGACGCGAACGCCGGCTACCATCAAATACCCATGGCCGAGCAAGATAGGGTTCACATTGCTTTCATCACTCCCCAGGAGGTCTACTGCTACAAGATGATGCCATTCGGCCTAAAAAACGTCGGGGCTACATATCAGCGAACGGTCAACAAGATCTTCACTGGCCAACTGGGTCGGAACATTGAAGTATACGTCGATGATATGATAGTCAAAAGCAAGGCCCAGTCGGACCATCCATCAGACTTGAGGGAAACCCTAGGCACGTTGAGGAAGTTCTTTATGATGCTAATCCCCAAAAAGTGTGTCTTCGGGGTCAAAGGAGGAAAATGTCTCGGATTCTTAGTTGACGAAAGAGGAATCGAGGCTAAACTTGATAAGATCAAAGCAGTATTGGAGATGAAGTCTCCTCGAAATGTTCGAGAAGTGCAGCGCCTAACCGGCTGCTTAACTGCACTCGCACGCTCCCTCTCTCGGTCGGCAGACAAGAGCTTATCTTTTTTCAAGGCTTTGAAGAGAAAGGAGTTCGCTTGGGATGACGAGGCCGGCCTTTACCTCCCTCAAAAATCACCTTTCAACCTTACCAAAGCTCATTTCCCCCTTATCGGATGAGCCTTTATTCATATATCTGGCCATCTCGGACTATGCTCTTAGCGCGGTCCTAATGGCCGAGAGAGAAGGGAATCAACATCCGGTTTACTTCATCAGTCACGCCCACAGGGGAGTAGAAGCCAAGTACAGCGACGTTGAAAAAATGGGCTTCGCTCTCGTGATGGCAAGTCGGAAGCTCAAGCCTAACTTTCAAGCACACTAGATCAAAGTCCCTACCGGACATCCGCTTCGTAAGGTGATTGAAAGCAGAAATCATTCCAATTGGATGACTAACTGGGCAAATCAGTTGGCCGATTCCAGACTGGAATACGAACCCAGAAGAGCAATCAAGGCCCAGGCTCTGGCCGACTTTATTACTGAATGTGCTACTCGACCCCCGTTTGACCCAGAAGAAGAATGGGAGCTGCAGGTCGATGACTCCTCCACTAAAACCGAATGCGGAGCCGGGCAAGTAATCAATCCCCCGGGAGACAAAATGGAGTACGTCGTTATGTTCGAATTTTTGGGGTCCAACAACGAGGCCGAATACAAAGCTTTCATCTTGGGACTCCAGCTATGCATCTTAGCCAGGTTATCATTTATCAGTGCGAAATCCGACTCATAGCTCATTGTGGGTCAGGTCTCAGGAGAATACGAGGCCAAAGAAGACAACATGAGAATGTACTTAGCCAAGACCTAGGGTGTCATCCATAAACTCTCCAATTTCCGGATTACTCATATACCTCGGTTGGAAAACCAGCAGGCCGACGCATTGGCTCGGATGGCTAGCTCCGTCGAGGGGTAAGCCCCCCAGCTATAATGTGGGAGGTGCTCAAGGAGCCAAGCATAAATGCCAAAGAACAACTCGTCCTCAACCGAACTTCGGCATGGATGGATGACATAATCAAGCACTTGCGTGACGGATCCTTAACCGATGATCCAAAAGAGGCTGAGCTAAGGCGGATCAAGCATAAGTCGGGTTGGAACCTGTGGCACGAAGACCAGCTCTACAAAAAGTCATTCATTCACCCCCCACTTAAGTATGTTCCCCCGAGAAGGCAATTATGTCCTAAGGGAAATACACCAAGGGGACTGCGGAAGTCACCAAGGGGGGAGAACGATAGTCGGGAAAGCATTGAGGGCCGGGTACTATTGGCCTACACTAAAGTCAGATGCCGAAAATCTGGTACGGAAATGTCCCTCCTGCCAGATCCACTCGAACATCCCGAGGGCCCCAGCTACTCCTCTCACTACCATCCAAGCGGTGCTCCTTTTCGACAAGTGGGGCATGGATCTGCTCGGACCCTTCCCCCGGCATCCGGCCAGAGAAAATTCCTAATCGTGGCCATTGATTACTTCACTAAGGGGACTGAAGCCGAACCATTAGCCTCCATAATAAACAAACAAGTTCAAGCTTTCATATGGAGGAACATCATCACTAGGTTCGGAATACCAAGGGCCATAGTCTTAGACAATGGTGGGCAATTCAACAGCGGTCCGACACGAGAATATTGCGCCCGATTCGGCATACTAACAAGGTTTTCGGCCATTCCTGACTATAAATTAACGGGCAAGCCGAGTCATCCAATAAAATTATCTTGAAAGGGATCAAGAAGTCCCTTGACGCAGCAAACGGAGCCTGGGTGGATGACCTGCCTGGGGTCTTCTGGTCGGCCAGAACAACGCTAAAGGAAGCCACGAGGCATTCTCCATTCGGCCTAGTTTACGGGAGCGAAGCTGTGCTACCAGTGGAAGTAGGCATTCCCTCCCCTCGAATGACTTTCTATGAATTCGATAAGAACGAGGAGGAAAAGCCTGTCAACTTGGACTTGCTACCTTAAACTCGAGGTAACGCTTTGTTGCAAGCCATTCGGTACAAGCAAAGGGTCACCCGACACTTTAACCGGTGAGTGAAACCCATACCAGTTCGCCTTCGCGACTAGGTCGTTCGAAAGGTTGAGGCCACAGGGTTATCACACCTTAAAGGAAAGTTGGGGGGAAATTGGGATGGACCTTACAAAGTGACCGAAGTTATCAAACCGGGCACAATCCGACTAGAGTCACCCGAAGGGGTGCCGCTGGCTCGACCCTGGAACGTGGACAATCTAAAAAAATTCTATGTATAGACTATTGTTGCTTACAATGAGGGAATAGGATAGGCAGACCCACTGCCAATATGTAGCCAGTCGGCATGTACGAGTATCAAGTCGGACTTAACCAGTCCACTATGTAGCCAGTCGGCATGTATGAGTACCAAGTCGGACTTAGCCAGTTCACTTAACTCTTCTTTTAAGTTTTCCAATATTAACAGTCGGCTCCTTTGTAATTACAAGACTTTACCAGTATTTTTGTAGTGAAATATAATAAGTCAATTGAGTTGCAAGAAATCAAAAGCAAGAAATTAAAAAAGTACGACATTACAAATGACAAAATCAGGAATTGTATTCATCAATGATAATTCGCAAAAATTACAAGTGTTCGCAAACATTACAAAAGTAGTCGTATAACCGGCAGCAAAATATCAAAAATTGAAGAAAAACAATTCGGTCTAAGAGCTAAGGGGCTTGCTTCGCTTGGTCGGCATCCAGGGTTTCGGCGACCTGAGACGTCTCTTCGGCCTTGGCATCATTATCCTTGGCGGGGTCCCTGACATCCTCGGCATTCTCGGCCACTATGCGCGCACGAATCTCATCTGCCTCCTCATCATAAAGCTCTTGATACCTGGACCAGATGGTGTTCCAATCCACCGTTGGGCTGGAATCAACCAAGGTAACCTTAAGCCGGGCCAACGCCTCGTCCTCACCAAGCTTGTAGGACATCTGGCCAACCTCGGCGCAGAAACCATCACAGGCCTCGGCGGCCTGCCACTCGGCGAACCACTGGCCCTCCGACCAAGAAGCTTTCGCCTTGGCCTCCTTCAGTTAAGCCTCGGCCGTGTCCAGTTTAAATTGGACCCTGTCCAGGTGGGCCTGGATTTTGAGCACCTTGGCTTCAGCATCGGCCTTTGCATTTTCAGCACCTTGCTTGGCCATAGTCAAGTCAGCCCTTTCTTTCTCCCAGGCCTCGCGTTCCTCCCCCCAGGTCTTCTCGCCGACCTTGATCTTCTTGTTGGCCTCATCCAGGCGAGCCTCAGCCAGCCGCCTTCCCTCCTTGGCGTCCCACATAGCATCGTAGTGTTTTTTCTCCTTCTCCCTTAGCTCCTGGACCTCCTTGAAAAGCAAATCGTGATTCTCCGCCACATTGGTCATTCGGATGGAGAACTATTGAAAGCTAAGAGTTAGCAGCAAAAATGGGGGCAAAAAAAGAAAGTTTGGAGAAGAAACTTACATCCAGCCACGAGCGATAAAGCTCGTTCGTTTCATTCTTCCCTTTCGGTCTCATTAATATGATCCCGGTCGGTCTGGGAGCAAATGATGTCCATAGCCTCGTTGGCCCTCTTCTTCTTGTCCCCCTTAGACATTTGGGTGAAGGGCACAACCGTCTCGGCCACCGTCTTGTCCATCTGAGATGGGGTCGGCGAAGCAGGCATGTAGCCCGGGCTACCAACTGGAACGAGGTCCGAGGCGTGTAGTGAGATGTCAGTATCGCCGGCCCCGAACTCCATTAGGGGGCTGCTCACCTCCACCGAAAGTCAGTTTTGGCCTTCTTGGTCGACGCCTCCTTCTCGGCCAGAGCCTTAGCCAGCGCCTTATCGGTCTGAGCGACCTTGTTGTCGGCTCGTTCCTTGCGCTTCTTAGGCTTGCGGTTGGACGAATCCTAAATCAGCTGGGGAGTTAGCAAATACTTAAGGGTCCATGAATGGATAAAAGGGTTCGGACGAGAAGTACCTTAGGTGGCGCAGGTTTCTGCATGGTTTTGGCCTTCATTTCGTCCCTGATCCGGGCAACCTTTAAAGATGCGACGGTTTGTCATTCTGCCATCTCCGGGTCAGTTTCCTTTATATAAGCAAGGGAAGCCTCTGCAAAAAATAACCAACAGTTAAAAAAATAAAGTAAAACAAGAATGAACAAGTGAACCGAACCCCCTCTACCGAATTACCCTTGGGAAAGGCCGGGCTTAGTCCCATGGCGGCCATGAAGTTTCTGTTCTTGAAAAACTTGCAGCTCGGAAGCCAATTACCGGCAACAAAAACCTCCCCGCCATCGACTATCTTAGCCTCCAACTGCATATAGCAAGCAGCCACGGCTTCGTCGTCAGTCAGCTCGGGCACCTTGAAGTTAAGCCCATGATTCGGCTCGGAGGAAGAGGGCACGGTCGGGACGCCCCATTCTCCCCCGAAGAAGACAAAGGCAAAACCCCTTCGGAACCCCTTGTGGGAAGAAGGGAGATCAAGCACGGATCGGTAGCCTCTTCTGGCACCACCATCCCGAATCGTGCTCACCAGCCATCATCTCGACCAGCTTGTACATATGGCTCCAGTCACGGTTGGCTTGACCCCAATGATCTCGCATATTACCTGAACGGCCAAAATCCCTCCTCAGGAGTTAGGAGATATTTGGCCCAAGCAGAGGTTGTAGGCACTCATCAGGTCCTTCTTGAACTGGGTCAAAGGAAATCTGAGGCCCATCTCCATGGCTTTATAATAAAAAGTTGTACGGCCCGGAGGAGGAGCTAAAATTGTATGGCTTGCATCGGGTCGGACCAAAAGGAAGGGGTCCTTTATTTGAAATCTCGCGGCTTGTCCCCGAGGGTCTTCTAGGATTGCCTCTATCAAGGAAGGAAGAGGAAACTTCGAGCCCCGACCACCCCTCGGGTCTATCTCAGGATATTCGAATCGGCCTGATGTAGACGCTTCACCTTCTTCGCCCGGCATAGTTATTCTAACTACACCACCAGACAGATACAGGTCTAAGTAACTCCTCGAAGAGGGATAGGCCATGGACACCTCCTAAGGAACAGGGATGGCGCCCTCGGCCTCCTCCTTTGCCTGCGAAGGAGTACCCGGGAGGGAAAGCGCATTGGGCACGATCGAGGGATCCGGGCAACTTATTAAAGTTGACACCAGCACCATTCCCATTCCCCTCACCTCCTCGACTAAATTATAGGGAGGCGAGGATGGGGGTGTCACTGACTCGGACGAGCTCCCCATTATTTATCAACAGAGGGGGTCATCCGATTTTATTAAAAGGAAAGGGACTTAAAAGAAAATCAAAAGAAAACCGTACCTGGTCGGACGAAGACTGGGCTCGGACTTAGAGAGAGAAAGAAGCTCGAAAGAGGGAGAGAGAGAATATCAAATTTTAGAGAGAGAATTTCTGAGTGAAATGACCCCCAAAATCTCTTTCCTTCTCATATTTATTGTAACACCTCGAAATTTCTCTGAAATTTTCGCGTGTTTATTATTATTATCTAATGTGATAAATTATATTTTTATTAAATTATTTTCGGAAAGTATATATATATATATATATATATATATATATATATATATAAATATATGTATATATATATATAAATATATGTATATATATATATAAATATATGTATATATATATATAAATATATGTATATATATATATAAATATATGTATATATATATAAATATATGTATATATATATATATATATATATATGTATATATATATATATATGTATATATATTACTACACCTACACTATTTTAATTAACTTGGTGCAGAGGTTATAATGTACGTCTTATTTATGTGGCATTGTGTTAGTCGTATAATATAGTTGTCTGCACTGTTTTTATGAAACGGATAATGTAGTGCTTTTGCGTGTGCCGAGTGTATAATGTGATAGTATAATACGCGTATATTTATATTACGTTGGTAATAATAATTTTTAGTTTGGAAAACATATACTTATACATATTATTTTTGAACGTTTTACTTGGTGCCTGAAACGTACATTGTATTATCTTTCGTACATTATATTATTTGTTTAGGGAGGTCCGAAAATTCTGATATTGTGCCATGTTATACGAAGAGTGCTTATTTGACCCTTCGTAACATTGCAATAATCAAAGGTCAATCTCTTCATTTACCATGCTTAATGCCCCTTTTAATCATCATCCTTTCATCTTCTCTTTATGAAAATAAAAATCAGAAAAACTCTTCCTTGTTACTCCATTTCACACGCCATTTTCAAGGAAAAAGGGAGAGGAAGAGCTTTTGTTTTTCATCCACATTTCTCACACAAAAATTAGTTATTTGTTACTTGATTTCAAGCCATATTTGCACCGGTTTCAAGCACGTGTTGAGTTCGTTGCGATTGTGTTCATAGGAGGCGGAAGTTGTGATATTTCACAAGATTTCTAGAGTACTTGGAACCTTTCTACTGTGAATCTTCCCAAGAAAAAGGTAACTAGCGTTATTCTAGTTCGGTAGAGTATAGATATTGAACTTAGGTTGTTAGAAATGCGTTAGAGAACGTAGTATTATGTTAGGTGGAACTTAGAAGATTTTATGGTTAAAGTTTCTTGTAGTTCATAGTTGTTGATGTTGACTCGTGATTGGAAATACTACTACAAACTTGTTGTTAGCACTTGTCAAATTGTTGTTTCTCTTAGAATGTTGTGTTTGTGCTTTTGGGTTGAATTGCTTGCTTGTGTCTTGGACTCCTGGATGTTATTGTGGTGATTGATGGAGTTTGTTGTCGTTATTGTCGTCGTTGTTGGTGTTAGAGTTTTTTGTTGTTGTTATTGTCGTTGTTGTTGGTGTTGGGGTTGGTCGTTGTTGTTATTGTCGTTGTTGTTGGTGTTGGGGGTTGTTTGTTGTTGTTATTGTCGTTGGTGTTGATGGAGTTTGTTATGGTTGATGTTGTTGGTGAGTCATGGACGATACGAGGGTGTTTGGCGTAAGCGTGGGTGTAAAGGGAGGCTGGAGTAGGCGTGGATGGCTGGAGCAAGCCATGGAGGAGCCTTCGTGGGCGAGCGGACGAAGCTCGCAGGCCACGGCAGAAGGCTGCTCGCGACTCGCGAGCCTCGTCGCGACTCGCGACGCAGGCTGTCGCGACCCGCGATGCCCGTCGCACCTCGCGACGAGGGCCTGTCCCCTGGGTCGTGCTGCTGTGTTTTCATTTCCTTTTGGGCTTACAGCTGGTGTGTCTTTGCTTGGTTGGTCTTAGGTAAGTATGTTAAGGATGTTTGAGTAATCTTTGGGTGGTTTAAGTATTACGTTAATGGTATGTGTCCTTATGTGATGGGTAACTCTTGGTTTTGAGTCTTGAAACGTGCCGGTTGTTAGTGTTGGCTATGCAAACTCATGTTGGAACCTTGATAGGTAAGATTGGTTGAGTTACACTCATAACTTGTTCATATAGACGGTTGGATTTGATTGATGTGTGCTTGTCTTGTATGATTGCACGTTGTTGGATAGAGTAACTCTAGGAACGGTATGGTTCTAGAGGTCTTCTTTAGGAAATCGTATGAACGGTATGGTTCTAGGAGCTTGAGTTGAGTTCCTAAGAACGGTATGGTTCTAGGAACTTGAGTTGTTATCCTAAGGGCGGTATGGTCCTAGGATTTGGTTACTTAACCTTGGGCGGTATGGTCCATTGGTTCCCTACGGGTGGTATGATCCGTAGTAATATAGCTATTCGAAAAGGGCGGTATGGTTCCTCGAATATGCTGGATATTCGAAAAGGGCGGTATGGTTCCTCGAATATGCAACGTAGTCTACTCACAGACGGTATGGTCTGTTGTGTTTGAGCTCGTTGACCGCATTTGTTGCATGGTTGACTGGGATTGGTTGCGTTAGTAGAGTGTCTAGGTTGACGTTATGATCGTTGTACCTCTTGGTAAGTATGGTGGTTGATATTGTATTTTCTGATGTTGTTTTTAATTATTTAAGTTCTTATCTGTTTCTATTTGAGCTGGGAGAACTGCTAGTTACTCCCCACTGATTGTGGAAATTGTTGTATCTTTGTGCAGATGGTGACGCTGCTTAGAGTGGTCCTAATTGAATCGGGGTTGTGTGTTTTACCCGTGTGAGCAAAGAAGTGGAGCTTGTCGTAGTGGATGAGCATTCCAAAGCTGGACTTAGGACTAGTTACTTAGTTTGTTATGAGTAGCTACTTCTAGTTTTGACTTATGTTTTGGAACTACGGATTTCAGTTGTCTTAGTTATAATTACTCTGTTTTTGAGTTTGAGACTTACTGGAGATGGGGGTATGGGACCTCATTTTCCCTTTTTTATATATATATTGGAGTTGACTTTTACCTATGTTGGCTCGTTCTATTTATAGTTCATATTCTACTCCATAGAGTAGCATCTCCGTCTCTTTGAATTTCCGCTGCCATTATTTGTATCTATTTCCTTATCTTAAGGCTATGTTCTTCTTGGTTTTAGACGGGATGTTACATTTACAGGCAAACACCGCGAGCGCGTCATCCCGCGTCCAATAATAGATCGGGACCTGCCTTTCAAGTCCCTTGTTGGGCCTCCCCTGAGCGGCCCAAATGCATTTACTAGCCCAAGAGTCATGGTCCAGAGAAGGCGAAATGTCACGAAATTTCACCCATTCTCCGGAAGACGAAACGCCACAACGGACTCCTGCCACCCAAGAATCCACGAGCGTCATGTGGCATTCGAGGAATAAGCGGAATAGTGACCAACTCGACAGCTCAGCATTAAGTTTATCAACTCAAACAAGCATCTAAGGCACCTACTCAGACAAGCTTGGGGCTCATTAGCCCCTCATCCGAGTAGCGTCCAACTTATTCGGCCCAAGGTGGCCTTCCCCTATTTGGCCGAGCCACTTTCCTAGCCAAAAAAGGGCTAAGCGAAAGAAGGCACCTACTCGGACAAGCTTGGGGCTCATTTGAGTAGTGTCCAACTTATTCGGCCCAAGAAGGCCTTACCCTCTTTGGCCGAGCCACTATCCCAGCCAAAAAAAGGGCTAAGCGAAAGAGGGCACCCACTCGGACAAGCTTGGGGCTCATTAGCCCCTCATCCGATTAGCGTCCAACTTACTCAGCCCAAGGAGGTCTTCCCCTCTTCGACCGAGTTATTTTCCTAGCCAAAAAAAAAGGGCCAAGCGAAAGAAGGCACCCACTCGGACAAGCTTGGGGCTCATTAGCCCCTCATCCGAGTAGCGTCAACTTATTTCGCCAAAGGTAGCTAAGTAAGCGAAGGCCGAGTCAGCACTCCCCTCTCCCTCTCTTGGGAGACTAGGTCGGCATTCCCCTCTCTCTTTCTTGGGAGACCGGGTCGGCACTCCCCTTTCCCTTTCTTGGGAGACCGGGTCGGTACTCCCCTCTCCCTTTCTTAGGAGATCGGGTCGGCACTCCCCTCTCCCTTTCATGGGAGACTGGGTCGGCGCCCCCCTTTCCTTTTCTTGGGAGACCGGGTCGGCACTCCTCTCCCCTCTCTTAAGAGACCGAGTCGGCCGCCTCTGAGCTGTCGGTCTCATCTCTTCACTCCCAGAGACCCAAGCCAACCGTGATTCTGCCGCGAGCAGGCAATGCTTCGCTAAGATCCTGAGGTTCCCCACCCGCGGCGTGGGGTTAATTGTTTGGGCTTATTTTGAGCTATAACCCATTTAAGAGAAGGTCAAGACCCAGGTGACCATTTGACCATCTAGCCTCAAGAGGCCCACCCAGAGGGTTCCTCCCAGCTGTCACTGCCTTCCAGCTAGTTCACATCTGGGAATTCCAAAGCACTAAAAATACCAAGCTCCCTCATCAATTAGAAGGTATTGAATTCTTACCTAACAAACCAGAGCATCTCTCTCTAGACTTTATCTCTCTAGCTTAATCATCAACTGAGTTGAGCGTCGGAGAGGCGATCCCGGAACCACCTCTGGGGCAGTCTAACCTTACCTTTTGCAGGATTCCGGTGTACGGACGAATTGACTCAGGATAGTGAAATCTGACCCGGTACCTAATCAGCGTATCATATTAGCATCCTCAATTTCTTAGCAGAAACAAGTTACATTAGATACAAACACATTGTTAGACTCATGCAGGACACTACACTAATACAGGCTGGGAAGAGGATGGTTTTGTGAAGCTAGATAAAGGAGATAGGGACATAAAAGGAAAAATTATGGGATAAGACTCGATCAAAGAACTAGGCAATGAAATGTAGAGAGAGAAGTCAACGACTCAGAGGTAGCAGGTTACATGCTACTACCTGAGTAGGTAGGAGACTACAGAGGCAGCACATTAGGGCCAAAATTAGGGAGCACATCAGGCGTACTTTAATTCGGAGAAGCAGCATGAGAGTAGTCGTCTGTGGTATTGATAACCACACTAACCGAAGAAATGGGTAGAGGAGGACGACAAAGTTTGTTAACACGATGCAACAAGGGGGCATGGGAAACAATATGAGGCTTAGTGATAGTAGGTGTGAAGGTTATAACGAACTCAAGAGGGTAAATATGAGTTACAAATTGGGTATGATACTGGAGTAAGGAAAGTTAATCTCATGAAAAATGACATGGCGACTAACGTAGACTCTGCCAATAGAAACAATAGGTGGCTGAGAAACAACAGTAAAAAAACTCAAAGAGAGGGAAGAAACCCTTTTCGGCTATGATACCATGTGAAATATAATTAGGGTTAAAGCGACTCGCCTTCCTGGGAGTTGAGCTTCGATATAATATATATAATTTCATTATTGTCCTATTATCCTCTATGAGCTTCGAACATCTCCCCTTTTCTCATCAACCTCATCAATCATCCTTCCTCTATCTCTCCTTCTATCATCTTTATTGAAAATCTAGCTTAGCTCTTTAAGCTCATGTTGTTGATGAAGAGTGAAATTTGAGACATAGTTTTGTTGGTATTCATCCTTTAATTGATCTTTCTTGATATGGATCAAATTGTCACTATGGTTTGTTGAAAGTGAGAGCTCCATGCATGGTTATGGTGAACTTGAGTGGCTGTGGAGTTTATTGAGGGTAGGGAAAAGATGAAGTTAAAATTTGAGTCACCAAGCCTAAAATAATCTTAGACTTGAAGTTCAAAATCATAGATTCTAAGCCCAAAATCTATGACATAAATCCCAAAAACTCATATATGAGACTCGAAACCCAATATGATACTTGAGGTCCAATATATGAGACGCCAAGCTTAATATCTTAGGTTCGAAGTCCAAAATTTGAAATGTAGATCCCAAAAATTGAGATATAAACTCAAGACCTATTCTCTCCATCTCATATTCATCACAACACTTTTCATATGTGGCTGCCACATATTGATTACAACACCTTAATTTTAGACATTGACCCAATATTTATTTTACTTCTCACTCTTGAACTATACTCCACACCTTCATTGAAAAGGATGAAACAATGGTAAAATAATAACCCCTACTCAGCCCCCCCCCCCCAAGCCCCCTAATTAAAAGACCCACACAATTTACTTATAACATTAAATCAGATCAACACTAACAATAACATAATAAAACACATATAATCATATCCGACATTATCTACTTTGAAAAACTATGCACCAGAGTGTGTTATGACTAATCTGAGATAGTTTGGATATGGTGTTGAAGTTTTTCGGAGAAGCGAGTAAATGTCGACGAGTGTACTTGGCAAATGTGCAACAATGAAGGAGGCTTGGTAGCACAGATGGTGTGTTTGCGGCAAGTCGATGAGTTTACAATGATAATTCTTGCGTTGAGTGTGAGACAAAGCGTGATGATGTAGCGTCATGGAAGACGAGCCACGGGGAAGCGTCGAGTAGGGGTGTTAAAAAAACTGAAAAACCATACCAAAAAGCAAAACAATCGGTAAAGATGGGAGGTATCGTATTGGAAAAATAAGGATTAAACGGTTCGATTACAATTATGCTTTTTTTACAAAACAATTAACTGAAAAAAATCAAATAATTTATTCTAAGTAATTATTCTTAAATTATTTTTATAAAAGGTAGATTAATTAGTAAATTATGTGTTTTTTCATTATTGTAGTAATGCTGTGATAACTAATACAATTTCCTACTTCTACTAGTATTAAATTTTACTTTTATATGCATTTTGTTTAAACCTTTTTACAATATGGCAATAGGTAATAGTTTAGTATGTTTATCTGGATAATATTGTATTAACATTAAATTGTATATTCACTTATGTCCAAAAAAAAGTAAAAATTATATATAAATTAAGTAAAATAAAATATTAAAATTTGAATAATGGTTAATGGTTAACCAAAAATTGTACCAAAAAATTAGTTAATAGCTTAGACAATTACCGATTTAATGGTCGTATGGTACTAGTTCACAAAAACGACAAATCGTCGTTTCTGGTTACCAAATCGAAATGTCGTTCCAGGATGATTAACCACCCATGAACCCCTTTAACCCGAGAGCTAGCTAGAAGCTCGTAGCCTTGGAACCCTCACCCGCAAGCCATGAACCCGGCTCCCGCATGGAATAATGACACATCAAGTAGCCAGCAGGCCTCGAGCCTACGCCCATAGGGCATGTCGTGCCCAACAAGTTTGTCGTTGATTCCATCCCGCAATGGAGTGCCTCCGCTCGTAGTATTTACCATATTCTTCATGTGGGCCATTGCAGTGTGCAATCGAAGCGTGGCTTGTGTTGTCTTGTGGCCAGGTTTTAGTTTCCTTCTCCGATCAGGAATCTAGTATAATACCTTAGTGTTTATTATTCTATTATGCCTGATGCCATAAGATTGATTGAGTTATATTCATAAAGGGAGAGAATAATTAATTTAGAGAGACTTCTAAAGAGAGAATAGAGAGTCTAGAGAGATTTAATTATCTTTTTGTAATCATCACCTCACATATTTAAAGTCCTAGAGTAATTTGTGATTTTCTCCCTAATTTAGATTTCCACGTTAAATCTTGTGTGTCATTTAATGCTTAATTTCTTTATTTTCTTTATTATATTTCAATTGACTGATATGTTAGATCGTATGATATTTATTCCTAACAAGATGGAAGGAGTAATACTTAAAATCTAAGACGACAGTGCCATAATTTGAGACTCCTCACACTAATTTGTTGTTTAACCACCTCATGCAATACTAACATTATTCATCCTAATCTCCTCCCTAGTATCTAAATCTAGATTGTAGCCTTATAGGTAGAATGAGGTTTCCAAAATTCCATAGTGCAGACAATAGTTTGGATAACATTTTTCAAAATTTGGGGGGAGGGGGGGTCGAATGGAAATAGATGAGAGGAAAGTAGACCACCTTTTGCTTTTGGCAGTTGGCTACTTTTTGTCGTGCTATAATCTCATTTGTTGGACTCTTTCTTGACTAAGGACATAGATTATCGGAGGAAAAAAGTGTGTTTGATCTTTGATGTGATTTAGAAGTAGGAAAACGTTATAATTAATCAACCCCACCTTTCAGCAGGGAAAATAAAAGGTACCAAAAAAATCAATTAAAAATAGGAAAAATAGGGAATTCATCTCCCAAGGACCCAACAGAATATCTCACAAGCAGATATTGCAATTGCCAATCTCAAGCCCAATCATCTAAGGCTTCTTTTAAATAATATATTGGTTTTTACAAATTAATCTTATTATTAGTATTTTTTTCATTAATTAGGAACTTTTTGGGTAACACAACCCACAGGGAATGTTAGAAATTCTAGAGAATTGAGTAGATACTGTGTGACAGCTAAATTATCTGACCGATTCACTTAGAATTCTACTTAGACTGGCGGGAAATGTTATCTTATCCCAAAGGCCAAAACTCATCTATCAAATTACATCAAATTTTTTTTTTTGTTAAGAATCTTTCTTTTTTTCAGAGTATATGTATCACGTGGAAGCCCAACCCAACTAAATAGCCTCATTCCCTTACACACCCTTCCCCCCACCACCTCCCCACTACATGCATCCCATGAGTTTCCAACCTCATACCACTTTATGAAAGATGTTAACATACCAAGGTAAGCTCGAACTGGGGTTACTCAGCTCGAGTAGTGATACTTTTGTTAGAGTGAAATCTCGAGTTTAAATTTCCAGTGTGAATTATTTTAAAATTCAAACTAGTATTAAGACCCGTGCATACTGCACGGGAGTATTTATTGTTTTATTACATATTTGAAGGAAGTCACATAATAACATTGACTTAATTTTCCATATTACACAAAATCATAAAACATAAAGTATGAGTGGTGATGAACAAAAATTACAAATGAAATTTCCAAATCAATGTATATATTTGTGAACACTTCCATGTAAATTACATTTGGCGTATTTGCACGCAAACAATGTTCTTCATCCAACAAAAAGATCTTGAGACCTTTTTTGCTCCTAACTCTGAAAACGACAACATAAAATTGTCCATGGCTCAAAACATGTATTGGAATGTACATACCTACATGAGATAGTTCGTCCTTGACTTTATCTATAATCACATCAAAACAAATCATTAATTAAAGTAAATTGTCGTCTATGAAATCTGATAGGAAATTTAGTGAAGTCAAACGGGATTAGTGTCATTCTTGGAGTAATTTTTTTTTTTCTAAAACTTTGCTTTCGAAAATAACACTTCTCGTGCATCGTGCATATTGCACGGGAAATGTTTTGTCTTATAAATTGAAGATTTTAAGAAGTTTGTGCTAAAAATCATGGTGGTGAATATTAACTTGTGATTTAAGATTTCATAATCATGTATTAAGATTATTTTAGAAACTGGCTTATAACCCGTGTGTTCAGTAGATGATGTAGTTAATGTCATGGTGGTTCACATGACCCACCTTGGCCACCTATATTTTTTAAAAAGTTGATAGAAATAGTATTTGCTCTGTCTATTGCTTCCCATAGAGTCTCAGATAAAATCATAATTCGCACCACCAATAACACTCAGCCATACGGCGGTTTCAACAACCACTTACGGAAGTCTTATTCTACCTTCTTGCACCACTGATGCATCATATTTGGCCATCCAGTGGTAGCTGCCCACTTAGTCATGATTTTAATTTTACACCGGTACAACTGCATGGGGAGTTTTTTATTTTATAAATTTAAGATTTTATGTTATTTCTCCTAAAATCAGGGTGAAAATATTTAACCCATTCATCTATCAAATAGATGATATAAAAGTTATGAATAAAAAATAAGTATATACATAAATATAAATTTTAACTTGCTATTAGATCTGTGCAAATTGCACGCGAAATTTTGTTCCATAAATTTAAGATTTTATGTTGTTTTTCCTAAATCATTGTATAAGTAGTATCTTGTAATTTAAAGTTTTATAATCATGTATTTATTTACTTTGAGAATTGCTTATGACCCGTGTGTTTAGCAGTTGATGTAAATAAAAAAAATTGATTATAAAACTTATATTTATGTAAAACTTATATTTACTTTGAGAATCACGTGACCCATTATTAATCTTTTTAAAAAAAATTGATTGATTTTTTCCGCTTTGCCTACTACTTCATTTAATTTAAAGGATTAGATTAGATCATACATTTTGACCACATCTCGTACTCAGTCATTGAGCCCTTTGTTCCCTAACTACAATCCTCTCACTCCCTATTTGCTGCTTGCACTACCATTGCATTAGCCACCAGTGAACACCATTGTTGCGATAATCTACATGTACTATTTTTTGCCTCATTTTGCATAAATTTTTCTGTTGATTTGTAATTTGTGATGGTTTTTGTATATTTGCAAGGAGATAATGTATCTAATGAGTTTTAATTGATAAACTTAGAAATTTAGATGGGTGTGGTGAATAACTTCAAGTTGTGGTACTAATGTACCCATTGGCTTGAAATTAGCTAATCTTTAGTTTATATTTGAAAGCTCGTGTTTTGAGTATCTTGTATTAGTTCGTCTTTAATTATTATTTTTTTTAATGAAAATACATTTTTTTATGAATATGGTTTAAATCTCGGAAATTGGATCAAGTATTACTTCTAGAGTGAAATTAAACTTTTTTTTTAAATTCATGCATTGATTATTGATTGACATTTTGTTGTAGACGATGGTGACTCATCAGCTGTAAAATCCTAGATCCGCCACTAAATGTGTTACACGATTTTGTCTTATGACTTATTTCGAATAATAAGTATAATACTCTCTCATATTATTTTCTTAATATATACTTAATTATTTGACTGATCACCTAATTAACTCCTAACTTTATTTAACTTAATAGTTGCCTATTTTTTTCTGTTGTTGAGACTCAAAGAGTTCCCTAGTAATATTGTTTAACTGACATGGCATATATGTGGCAAAGAAATCAAGCTGCATGAAAAATGTCTTATGTTTTTTTCTTTTTTCAAAATGGCCCGTGATCACGCATTAACATATGATAGATCCTTATAATTTTTTAAATTTCGGTAAATGAATTATTTAGAAAAAAAAAGTTATATTTTCAAAAATAAATGTTGATATGTTGACCCTAACTCCCTAAAACACATACATAAATTAATTATCTTAGTGATTGTTTCCTTTTTAGTAAATAAGCAATATGTTAATTATATCATATATGCAAATAATTTCCTTGATTGACGGAAGCTACATAAGCAAGTTGTGATTTTTTTTTTTTTTGCATAATTTGGAACTTGACTTTGCTCAATAAACAAAGTTCAATCTACATGATGATACATCCTTCCCTGGCTTTGCTCATTATATCTTATAGATTGAACTTCGTATACACATCCTTAGAGTTGAATTCTCCCATTAAGTAGTAAATTTTGATTTTCGAACATTATAGTATAATTTATTATTAACTAATATGCTACGTCCCAATCATCATATAAACTATAACATAATTTTGGATAATATAAAATCCTTGGTACTAAAAAGGCAAGATCGCGTGTATAATAATATAATTAAAATTATTATTGTTGTTCGATTTAGTTTAATATCACATAAGTAGGAAGCTATATGCTTTCCTAATGCCTCATATGGATAAAGACCAATTCATTATCAATTTTGCTCCTAATTTAAAATATTATTATATTTTATTTATGAAAAAATGATAAATATCATAGAATATCATATAGAATGTACCGATTAAATTATACTCGATTGTTTTGACATTATTCTACCATGACTTCAAAATAATTATTTTGAGTTCATATGTAATACAAATAATTTACCCAAATGATCTCCTTATGTCTCTCCTACCTTTTCTACAGTTTTTGCCAATCTCTATAATTATACGAAACATATAGAATATAGTAGAAAACTGACATATATGTGGTAAATTGTTCCTTCCTTGTTAGCTATCAAAGGAATTTGAAAACATTTCACGTTATTTTGTCAATATAAGCTTCCTTTTTTCCTAGCATGGCGTTAAGATATTTATTTTGACAATAGTAGCTCATTTAGTATTCCACATAATGCTGCAATAAGAGAAAAGTTTATGGTTAATATGTCGAACCAGTTATTAAGTTATCTAATACTATAGTTCAACCTATCTAATGAAAAAATATTGGCTTGACTCATTGCTTCATTAAGAGCTGAGGTTCAGATAAAATGACAACTTCCACTATTACTTGCACTCGTTAATGCAACCATTACCGTTCCCGAATTTCATAGTCTTTCTCAACCCTTTCCTTTGTGATATAGTATCAATCAACCCATATGATGCCCATGTACACTTCATTGACTGAACATCGCGCATGTTATCTAAAATAAAAAATATTCGTGATAATTAATTGTTGTTGAACTAACACTTATAGCTTTTACAATCCTTGTTGTATTATAACTTTGTAAATCTAAATATTATATCTAAGAAAATTCTACAAATCAAGTTTGGATTTATGAATGCTTTAACTTATATAGTATGATTAATAGGATTACTTAAATGTCTCAATAATAGAACCATTGATTTTATTACATTTGAAATAAACCTACTTTTTTTAACTTATTAATCATTATTAAACCTTAATCGAATTTATTTGAACAAAATTATCCGAATTGATAAAACTTTATTTTATGAGTACGTCGAACTGTATCTTTTACTTATTTTTGCTGAACTGACTTTTTCTGAACTTACCCACACTTATTAATTTTTATTGGATTTTATGTGAACTTATACGAATTTGACTGAATTTATCAATTTTTTTTGTTTTTAATACGGAAAAAAATAAACAGAATGGTAGTATATCGTATTGTGTACCACTTTGGTTGTTCTTTTATTTAAGTTTGTCGAACCATTTATTAGATTCTCTAACATTCTAGTTCAACCTATCTAATGAAAAAATATTCGCTTAACCCATTACTTCATTAAGAGGTTCAGATAACATGACAATTTGCACTATTACTGGCACTCGTTAATGCAACCATTACCGCTCCCGTTTTTTCCAGGCCGGCCTAGTCGTGCTTAACCCCTCTCTTTTGCGATATAGTATCAATTAATCCATTTGATGTTGGTGTACACATCATTGACTGAACATCGCGCATGTTATCCAAAATAAAAGATATTTGTGACAATTAATTGTTGTTGAACTAACACTTATAGCTTTTGGATTCCTTGAGACATTTATTTGTTACAAATTTCAATAATGTTAGTCTCTTTTTACTTGATACATTTATTTATTAAGTAATCATGACCCACCAAAAATTACCAATACTACCTATTATGTTTTTTATATATCTTCTTACCTATAACTCCCAAAAGAGGAGAAAGTTGATGCAACATGTTATAAAGAATTAAAAATGCAAAAATGTTATATTAAAAAGAAAGATATCAAAAAGTAAAGTGTGTAGAATAAAAAGAAAGTAAGGGAGTATTAGAACTATTGGTATTATAATCTAAACATTACATTCAAGGAAATTCAACACATCAAGTTTGGATTTATTATTGTTTAAATTTATATAATATGATTAATAGGATTGCTTGAATGTCTAAATAATATAATCAATCGTTTTTTTACATTTGGAAATAACCCTACCTTTTTGACTTAACCTAATGTACTTGAATAAATCTAAAGTTGTTAGACCTTATTTTATGAGTAAATCAAACTTTATTTTCTTCTTGTTTTTGTTGAACTAACTATATCTGTACTTACCCGAGCAAATTCATTTTTATTAAATTTTATGTGAACTTATATGAATTTGACTGAATTTATTGAACTTTTTTTGTTTTTAATAAGGACTAAAAAAATAAACAAATTAGTATTGTATCATATAGTGTATCGCTTTGGTTGTTATTTTATTTAAGTTTGTAGAAACATTTATTAGATTCTCTAACACTATAGTTCAACCTATACATCTAATCAAAACGTATTCGCTTAGCCCATTGCTTCATTCAAAGGTTCAGATAAAATGACAATTTATACTAATACTGGCACTCCTTCATGTAAGCATTTCCGCTCCCGAATTCCATAGGCTCGCTCAACCCTTCTCTTTTGTGATACAGTATTAATTAACCTATCTGATGTTGGTGTACACTTCATTAACTGAACATCACACGCGTTATCTAAAGTAAAAGATATGCGTGACAATTAATTGTTGTTGAACTAACCCTTTTACTTTTGGCAATCCTTGTTGTATTATAACTTTGTAAATCTAAATATTATATTTAAGGAAATTCAACGCATCTAGTTTGGATTTATGACTGTTTAAACTTATATAATATGATTAATAATATTACATAAATGTCTCAATAACATAATCAATCGATTTTCTTAAATTTGGAAATAAACATAACTTTTTTAATTTATTAGTTATTATTAGACCTTAATCGAATTTATTTGAACAAATCTGAATTTATTATACCTTATTTTATTAGTACATCGAACTTCATTTTCTTCTTTTCTTTGCTAAACTGACTTTGTCTAAACTTACCCGGGCTTATTAATTTTATTAGATTTGATGTGAACTTATATGAATTTTACTGAATTTTTTGAACTTGTTTTTTGTTTCCAATAAAGAATAAAAAATAAACGGAATGGTACCGTGTCGATCGTATAGTATACAACTTTGATTTTTCTTTTATTTAAGTTTGTAGAACCTTTTAATAGATTCTCTAACACTATAGTTCAACCTATCTGATGAAAAAGTATTCACTTAGCCAATTTCTTCATTCAAAGATTCAGATAAAATGACAATTTGTACTATTACGGGCACTCCTTCATGCAACTATAACCACTTTCGAATTCCGTAGTCTCGCTCAATCCCTTTATTTTGTGATATACTATCAATTAATCCATCTGATATTGGTGTACACTTCATTGACTGAACACTACACGTGTTATCTAAAATAAAAGATATTCTTGACAATTAACTGTTGTTAACACTTATAATTTTTGCAATCCATTTTGTATTATAATTTTGTAGATCTAAATATTATATCTAAGGAAATTCAACACGTCAAGTTTGAATTTATGAATATTTTAACTTATATAATATGATTAATAGGATTGCTAAAATGTCTCAATAATATAATCTAACAATTTTCTATATTTGGAAATAATCCTACCCTTTTGAACTTATTGATCATTATTAGATCTTAACCGAATTTATGTGAACAAAATTATCCGAATTCATTATACCTTATTTAATTTTATGAGTATGTCGAACTTTTTTTCTTCTTATTTTTGTTGAACTGACTTTTTCTAAACTTACCCGAGCTTATTAATTTTTATTAGATTTTATGTGAGCTTAATTATATGAATTTGACTGAATTTATTGAACTTTTTTGTTTTTAATAAGGAACAGAATAGTAAACAGAATGGTACTATATCGTATAGTATATCACTTTGGTTAGTTGTTCTTTTATTTAAATTTGTGAACCATATATTAGATTCTCAACAGTATAGTTCAACCTATCTAATGAAGCTATTTGATTAGCTAAGATTTATAAGTGCACTTGAAGCTATCATCTCTATTATATAAGTGAAGGGGGAGGAAGATGGTGTCCCCCTACAAAATATCTAATATACCCTTAATAAATTTGAATTGTCATATTCACCTAATATACTTGTTCACGTAAACATTAGTGTGCACCACGCCAAGAGCACGTATGTATTATTTATTAACAATCCGCTATATCATTCAAAATCCATTATATCAAGCGAAAACCCATTATATCATAGAGAATTTTACAATATCATTCAGAATCATATTATATCACACAGAAACTATAACATTTCTAAACAACCACTATATAATTGAGAAACCCACCATATCATTTGGAAACCAACTATATCATTTAGAAACATAGTGTATCACGCGAAAACTACATTATTTTTAACAATCCAATATATCATTCAGACACTCACTATATCATGCATAAACTCACTATATCATTCAATCTAAGCACTAACTATATCATGCAGAAACTACATAAATCTATATGTTAAATTAAAGCATGTGTATGTCAAGATATAATACTATACAATCTACCTCTTCCACCATGTTAAAACATTAAAATTAAATTGTCTACTATATTGCATATAATTTCATTACATATTTTTCGTTAATAAAATCTACTATACTATATATAAGTTTACTATATCTCTATAAAACTCAGTATATGAAATTAATATCAATTACCAATTCGGTGTGCACTAATAGGTGCATTTAAGTTTTTTTTAACCTTTATTTCCAACGATCGGATGGAGTTAATTGATCAACTTTTGGTTTTTTGTTAGTAAGGAGAGGAGTATAAACACAATTCTTTATAATACCTATGAACCTATGATCGCAACATTATTCCTTATTGCTGCTTAGGAGGGTGCAAACATTGTAGGTATGACTTCATAGCTGTAATCATCCAAAAATTTCAATTAATTATTGCATGAAGTACCATGCAATACAATGAAAGGAACATGTCCAAAGCTAATAATTACACGTGCCGCCTCCCATAAACGTAAGTATACTTCCATGCCAGATAAAACCTCTATCTTATCTAATTTAATTACAACTTGCAAGCCTATATTTTACTATAATAATACTATTATACTATTATATCACGGCCGGTATGGAGAAAAAAGATTTAGTTGGACGAAATACATGAGAGAACACTTGAGTTGACATAGTATTTCATAACCATTAGATCTTAATATTCTGCAATGAAAAATGTCTTCTATATTTTATTACAATTGTTAATTTAGAAAAATGGTCTCAAAATTTCGACTATATGATTGTAAAAGATTTCAATATTGAAGTATTGAGTACTCCATATTTTTTGGTGCATCTTTCCAAAATATATAATATAAATTGTAGTTCTTCTTGCCTTTGTTGATTCATTGTATTTATGATTTACATGGAAATCGATCGTTTCAATTATTTTGGAGATGCCAACAAACTTTGATCTCATTTCAAAATAATTAAAGTCTGAGATTATTTAGAAAAAGGTAGTTGGAAGAAATAAATTAGCACAAATTTCGTAATTAGTTAACTATTGGAATAAGATTGGGAAAGAAATCAATCAAAATTCGAATCACCTCTTCTTTTTTATAATAATTATGGGCATGTAATAATAATAAAAAACTGTAAATTCCTTAGCTTTATAGTATGCCATTTACACTATTTCATACAAATTAACTATGACCGTAATATCTTTCCAATAAAATAAAACTATGGCCATAATATTATATATATATATATATATATATATATATATATATATAATGACATAGAGAAAACTAATGAAACTAATGACAAATTGTGTTACAATCACGACAAAAATAAGATAACAAAAATAAGATAACAAAAATAAGATGACAAATAATGTTAAACATTGTTACAAAAACTCTAATGCAATCCCATACAAAAATATTAAGCAACCACGTGAGATATGATACACTATTTTATTTACGCAAGCCATGAATAACGAATTGAATTTCTTTCTCTTCTCCCCACTTTTTCAATAGGTAGTTGGAAAGGAATACTATATATGCTTGCAAAGGCGGTTTTATATACTTTAGTTGGGAAGAAAGAAGAAAGAATGGTGCGATTAGTATTTGATGATTAATTATTCTCTCGCTCATACATTTGTATTGGTTGTCAGTTTGCAAGCAAGTAGCTAGTAAGATTTTGATATAGTCGCCAAAGGAAACTTGTTTAAAGCCTATACTGGTCCACCATACAAATGAGTCACTGAATTGCTAAAAAAATGTGGATCTTGTTTTAGCGATATTCCCATTTGATGTTGCGACAAATTCACCTTCTACAGAAAATTGGATGTTGTTGCAAACCGTGAATGATGCTTGACATAATTTTTTTTCTCAAATGATGTATGAAAACGTGTTTAGAGTTTATGAGTTTTGATGTTGTAGTGCAATGCAAATATGATTAGGGTATTTATAGTGCAAAATAAAGGTTATTTTTTTGCTCAATTTTTTTTTTAAATTAATAAAATATCATTAAATCACGAATTGTCATATTAAAGCTTGATTGAATCAATCCCTAAAATCACGTCATTCAAATTAGGAATGATTTTGATTTGGGTGATCAACTTGCACATGATTGAAGATTGTAATTGTTTTTTTCCATGTGGAGTGAATTTCCAAAAAAATTTCGGCCAAATTTAAACTATTTATACTAAAAATGTTATGTTTATTTTGAAAATTTACGTTATTTAGATAATTAGTATCCAAAATTATGGTTGATTGACAATCAGAATAACTATTGATTGATTGATTGGTAACATAATTTCGGATAGTATCAATTTAAATTAACTGATTGATTGACAATTACCATTAAGGGAGGCAATAATTAAGATTGATTGATAATTTAAATTACTTCCTGTATTTAGTTGGTTAGTAAAATTTTCGTAATTACCCAATATGACAATTAGAATTTTCGAACAACACCAATATTAATTTGAATTTTGAATTACGTAATTGTACCCATAATTAACATCAATCACATTAATTTATAAATGGAATGTGCTTGATCTCCGGAAATCTCATATGATATCATGATATTAATTGCCTAATTTAAAATATCAATCAAACACAAATCACGATTTTTTGCATTTTTCATTAAATCGGCCAACACTAATAGTAATTTGAATTTTGAATTACGAAATTGTACCCATATATAACTCTCAATCACAATACTATATGAATGGAATATCCTTGATTTCCGGAAATCTCTTATGAGATCATGATATTAATTGCCTAAATTAAAAAATGAATCATTTAATTTCCGAAATCATTTGCATTTTTCATTAATTTTTCGGCCAAAAAAACATGCATTGCCACGTGGACACTCTCATTGAGCGTTTAATTGTGAGGAGCTCTAGAATTGCTCGGTTAATGTGAGCTTGACACGTCAGCTTTTGTCTTCTGCTTTAGATAATAGTATAGATGAGCAAAATTTTGCGTCAGAAAGAAAATTTCAAATGAAAAAAAAAAATTTACCTTGTATGTACTATATATAGGATACACTCAACCACTCGAGTGTATAATGAATGTACTTACTGAGTGTTAGTTGGAAGGAAAACATTTTAAGAAAAAAACCAAAGTTGAAAGTAGCTCTCATAATGATAGAAAGTGTTTCCAATAATTCCAAAAAAGGAAGAAATGCTACACGTTCAGCTCTATTTCTTACCTTCCTCTTACTTTCCTCCAACCCCATAGTCCCATGCAAGGAAATATAAAGGAAATTTGATATTTTATCGAGTATTTCAATCCCTTGAAACATGTATTTTCATGAATAAATTTTTCGTTGAAATGTTTTACATTGAGTCTAGTGGAATCTTAATGAAATAATGAAAGTAATTACAATGGAGAGCCTTCTAAGTTCTAACCTTTTTTATTTGAGAAAGTTGTTACAACATATAACTTGTGAGAAAGTGACAACACCAGATCTGTAAGCAATTTGGTGCAAGGCATAACTCACATAATTCTATTCTAGCCTCAAAAGAGTGGTTTACAGGTAGCATCTATATTCTATTATTCAAGTAAAACATCCAAATAACTATACAACAGAAAATCCTCAAACGTCACCCATTTCAAACGAATAAAAACCAAACGCATGATTGAAGGAACTTGCCATTTTCCAAATCTTATTACTTTTTTTTCAATCTTCTTACAATAGGTTTAATTTCAGTCTGTAACATTACCTCATGACCTTTTCAATCTATACCATTTAAATTTTCACGATTGTCAACATAAATCATTACTTCATTATCTTTTCCACCTATCGAGATAAATTTAACTAGATTTTATAGACTATATTTATCTTTAGGAAAAAGGTCAAAGTAAAGTTTGTTCTATATTAGTAAAGAGAAGTACCATATTGAACCGATATCTCGCACTGTTTAGAGTACTCCCAGCCGTTGTGCTCATTATAGGTTATGAGGAGAGAGAGTATAAAAGTAATATTAGTTTATTAGGAGAGAGAGAAAATTTGCCAAAAAACTGATGTCCAACCCTTCATGATGGACCAAAAAAAAGACGAGCAAAGAAAGAATTGGAGGAGAGAGAATATAACGGGGTAGGTAGAAGAGTGAGAAAGTAATAGAATAATTAATGACCACAAACTATATGACAACTATTATTTATGCTCTTTATTCAATCTAACTACACTGGCAACTGACAAGGCCCTTTGAGAGCTTTGAGAGTAGGTGGAAAAGGTAAGAAAATGCGACTCTTAAGTTATGTTCAGTTCACCTAATTTTTGCTTATTTAAGATCTAATTAGATCAGATCTGATCAAATCAGAAAAAATAAGTTTAGATCAAATCAGATCATGCTTATAATGATAATAGAAATAAAATGATAATAATAGTAATACTATAAATAAGATCTTATAATGTACTACCACCGTTTTCTAAAGATCTTCCTTGTTACAAAGGAGGATCCATTTGTGTTGTGTGGGGTGTGAGGTGGGTAAAGTAAGAGAGAGAAAGGGATTAAGATAAATAAACAAATAAAAAGGGGTTAAAGTAGGAGAGAGAAATGGAGTAAAATTGAATTAATAATGTAATGGTGGACCAAAAAATTAGAAATTTTTATAGGTCTAGCCCCCCCTCTTTTTTTTTTCTCTCTCTCAAACCCTAGCCTCCCCTACCCCTTCTTCATCAATTAGGGGCTGCCATGGATGTTTTCATCCATGGTAAGCCCCTTTTCCCCTTTTATTTTCAATTTTTAGTTCATTTTCTTGTTTTGTTCAATAAATTAGTATCTCTTAATGAGATTTTCTCAAACCCTGTTATGGGGATTTTAGTTTCTGTTTTGGAAATCTCCTTCTCCCCCATGGGAGTTGTGAGTATGGTACTTTTGTTTTTAGGTATGAGAAATTATTCTCATTGGTTGAAGTTCGAGACTCAACATGAAGGTATTGGAATCTCGGATGCGGTCAACCTGACTCGATCAAAAATGTTCTTCCTAAACTATATCAGAATGATAGACTTCCTCATCAATAGCTGCTTAATTCAGCAAATACAAGGGGGCTGTGCTGTATTGTTCGATCTGGTTCATTGTAGTTTCTTCGAAGACGAATTTGATTTAGTCTTGTTTAATTGTATCTTGTTTTACTTTAATACCTATTGTAGATGTCGTTTGGCCTTCAATTAATGAAATTTCTCTTTAAAAAAAAAATGTAATGGTGGACCATATGATAGGGACATGAGAGGGTAAGAAGGAAAAAAAAATTCCAAATAAGGAATGAAGTAAAAGAGGGAATATATTTTGGAAACGCACTTAAACGGAAAGAGGGAAGATCTTTAGGAAATGGAGGGAGTATTGCATAATAATGAATTACAAAGTAATAATATAATAATAATAATAATATATTTTATAAAATATAAGATCTTGTAAATCAGATCAGATCAGATCAGAAAAAATAAGATCAAATCAGATCAAATTAGATCAGATAAGTTCAGATCAGAAAATTTCAGGTAAACTAAATATAACCTTAAAGTACTTTTAGAAGAGTTTAATCTCAAATACAAACTGTATCACTAGACTAAATACTACTTGACGGTGAAAGTAAATTACGTGAACACAGTAACATACACCATGCGTAGATTAAAAGAAAAAGGGCGGATGATTAAATTATTGTTACATTAGTTAGTGAGTATATTTGTTATAACTATTATTCCTTTCTTAAGCTTTGGTAATCCAGTGGTAGACATGTTGGTTCCTTTTCACTCACTCACACTATGCAGTATGCCCCCACTCTCTCTCTCCTCTCCTTTTCTCCACCAAAGCCTCTTTTTTGCCTCTGGGTCCTCCTGACATGGTGTGTCACATTGTCAGAGAAATTGCACACTCTTTGTATTTTATTTCATGAGAGGATTAGAAATTGCCTCATTTGATGTGTATTCTTCACAAATTTGAATTATTCTAAACTACTTTCCACCTTCTTTCAACTGGGTTTTTTTCTGGGTCTTTTTTCATACCTGTTTACCAGGTATTCGACATATTGCCTCAATGAAGTTGTTAAAGATCAGAGAACTTTTGCTCCTCTCTCTTGTCTTCTTCTTCTTATGCAATTCTTCTCTTAGTCTTCTCACACCTGATGGAGTCAATTATGAAGGTAAACATACAATTTCATCTTGATTAATTCACCTTAAATACTTCAAAGGCAAATGTTAATCATGATTTTAATGGGTTTGGTGGAGTAACTATAGTTATAATCACACAGTTTTGATATATCGTGAAGTATTAGTTTAGGAGTTTATCACAAAATTCACGTCCTTTAATGTTTTCATTTTTCATAATCATGATGTGGTTGAAATTCTTGATTTTATTTTCTGGTGTTATATTTTGGTTATAGTACAAGCTTTGATGGATATAAAAGAATCTCTGAGGGACCCACATGGTGTTCTTGATAATTGGGATAGAAATGCTGTGGATCCATGCAGTTGGGCTATGGTTTCTTGTTCTTCAGAAGACAGAGTTATTAGTCTGTAAGAACTTTTTCTATATTTATCTCTCTTCTATTTCTTGTTCCTTGAGAAAATGGGTATGTTTTTTTTCTTGTTATAATTTCATAAGAAAAAAAAAATGATAATATTGGAGTAGCAAAAATGTGATAATAAATGTCCTAAAATTCAGGGGGATTCCAAGTCAAGGGTTATATGGTACACTTTCAGCAAGCATTGGGAACTTGACAAATCTACAGACTGTGTAAGTGTTGAAGCATTTAATATGAGAGAGAAATAATTGTTTGTATGTGTATTAATATAATGTCTCATTTTGTTCATTAATTTTGACAGGCTTTTGCAGAATAACAACATATCAGGACATATTCCTGCTGAAATAGGAAGGTTGTCTAAACTTCAAACACTTGACATTTCTGATAATTTCTTCAGAGGAAGAATTCCACCTTCTCTGTCTCATTTGAGCACCCTTCATTACTTGTAAGTGTTTAGCCTTGTAACAGAACACTATTCTTACTTCTTAGGGACTACTTCTAATGTAGTCAGTGGCAATTTTATTGTATGAATTATGAAGCACGGAAATGTCAGGGACTATAGGTTTTCCTTGTTTTTAAAGCGTTTTCATTCTAATATCCCAACTGATTATGTGCTATTGAAGCTCAGAAATGTTTTGGAAATATTGTCATTTTCGAATCATTAGCTGTTTCCGTGCTACATAGATGATGACTATAGTCTATGAACTTATATGATTTATCTCGTCTTGAATCAGGAGGCTGAACAACAATAGTCTTTCTGGAGAAATTCCTCAATCCTTTGCAAATATGACTCAGCTCACATTCTTGTAACTTTCTTCTTAACTTCTACTTTAGCTCATGATTTTGCTTGTAAACTAAGGGACCTTAAAGGTTTTTTTTTTTTGGGATATTCTAGAGACCTCTCCTACAATAATCTGAGTGGTCCTGTACCAAGATTCCTAACAAAAACATTCAGGTGAGAATGACACTTCAGTTATATTTGATTATGTTCTCTTTCGCCTTTAATGAGTAATTAAACTAAGTTCTTCTCAGTCATTAACAAAAAATTCTGGAACAGTGTTGTAGGAAATCCTCAAATATGTGCCGCAACAAGCGATAACGATTGCTATGGAACAGCTCAGTTACCTCTCTCTTTCAATGTCAATAATACAGCCAGTGAGTCCTAATCCTATATGTGTGGCTAAATTGTTTCCAAGTTTAAAAGTAATTCATTATCCATGTCTTCTTTTTCTTGGGGATGAATTAATAAGTATTGGTAGCAACTCTGACCTAGTAATTTTCTTGTTATGAAGGTTTCCAGCCTTCTCAGAAACGCAAAGGTCATGGCAAGCTTGCCTTGGCCTTAGGTTCAAGTCTAGCTAGCATTTGCCTGCTCATTCTCGGGTTTGGTTTCCTTTTATGGTGGCGATATAAGCACCATAAGCAGATGTTTTTTGATGTCAAAGGTTAGAAATCTCCAAGAACATCACATATCATTTAAGCACCTACATAATCTGAAAAAGTTCCTCTATTAATTTACAATACATTTTTTCACCATTTCAGACCGACATCATGAAGATGTTTGCCTTGGAAACTTGAGGAGATTCCATTTTAGGGAACTTCATAGTGCAACAAACCACTTCAGTAGCAAAAACATAGTTGGAAAGGGTGGTTTTGGGATTGTATACAGAGGGCACCTTTCAGATGGTACAGTTGTGGCAGTTAAGAGGCTCAAGGATGGAAATGCCATTGGTGGGGAGATCCAATTTCAGACTGAAGTCGAGATGATCAGCTTGGCTGTACACAGGAATCTTTTACGCCTAAATGGGTTCTGTATGACTGCCACCGAGAGGCTTTTGGTCTACCCTTACATGTCGAATGGAAGTGTGGCTTCTCGTCTCAAAGGTAAAAAGTCATTAATTTCAATCTTAATCAACTATTTGACATCTTCATTACTCAATGAATTTCACTCTCAAGGGTTGGAAGTATGCTAATTCTATCTAATCACAACAATTCACAATGCAGCAAAGCCATCCTTGGACTGGGGTACCAGAAAACGAATCGCGTTAGGGGCAGCTAGGGGACTACTATATCTTCATGAGCAATGTGATCCTAAGATTATCCATAGGGATGTTAAGGCAGCTAATATTCTACTGGACGATGATTGTGAGGCTGTTGTCGGAGATTTTGGTTTGGCAAAGCTATTGGACCACCGGGATTCACATGTCACTACAGCTGTTAGGGGCACCGTGGGGCATATAGCTCCAGAGTACCTTTCTACAGGACAATCTTCAGAAAAAACAGATGTCTTTGGATTTGGGATCCTCCTACTAGAGTTGATAACTGGTCAAAGGGCAATAGATTTTGGCAAAGCAGCAAACCAGAAAGGAGCCATGTTAGACTGGGTAAAAAACAAATTAAATTATGGTGATTTTAAGGTAATTTGTACCTAAATGTTTTCTGTTTCCCCTCTAAATTTTTTGCTGTTACTTTGTAGGTTAAGAAAATTAACCAAGAAAAGAAGCTAGAAATGTTGGTAGACAAGGACTTGAAGAACAACTATGACAGCATTGAACTTGAAGAAATAGTCCAAGTAGCTCTCTTATGTACTCAATTCCTCCCTAATCAGAGACCTAGGATGTCAGAAGTGGTAAGGATGCTCGAGGGAGATGGCCTCGCAGAGAAATGGGAAGCTTCTCAAAGAGCTGATTCCACAAGGAGCAGAGTAACTGAGTTCTCCTCTTCAGAGAGATACTCTGATCTCACCGATGATTCTTCATTGCTTGTCCAAGCAATGGAGCTCTCTGGACCAAGATGATAGTTCTATCTCAATAGCAAAATGACGGTGTATATTGCACATAGAGAATGGTTGGGTTACTTCAGCAAGATTGTGGATCGCACAATCTCACTTCCTTGAGCATCATTGTTAGTGAGCGCGCCAATGAAACTCAGCAGAGTTTGTCCATAATTTGGTATTGTACAGAATCAGATTCCAGAAACTTAGTGTTTAGAATGAGGATTAAAAGCGACCTTATCTCTTAATTGCATAGAGAATATTGTTAAAGAGTGTGGGTCAAGTTTGTAAGAATAATGTAATGTGAGAAAGGGTTCCCTTTTTCTTTTTTCTTACATTTTAACAAATTGTGAAATCTAAGGCTATTGTAGTAAGCTGTAAGCATATATAGTGGAATTTTGAAGGATGTAATTTATTTTCCAACCATACGTTAAACAGGGTGTATAATATATTCCTATTCGTTAAGCTTCCTATAGTAAATGAGAACGTATTGTGTCGGACTCGTCCGACCATAATCTTTGGTCGGACGACTTTCAGGTGGTTCCAATTTTTTTCAGTTAGTCTTAATTTTTTTTCAGGTAGTCTTAATTTTTTTCAGGTAGTCTTCATTTTTTTTCAGTTAGTCTTCATTTTGTGTTAGTTTCAGTTTAGTTTTCTATTTTTTTCAGTTGTTTTTGTACTTCAGTTAGACTTACTTTGGGTTTCAGTTGGTCTTTATTCTTTTTCAGGTAGTCTTCATTTTTTTTCAGGTAGTCTTCATTCTTTTTCAAGTAGTCTTCATTTTTTTTTCAGGTAGTCCAACTGAAAAAAAAACAAAGTCCAACTGAAACAAAACAAAGTCCAACTGAAACAAAACAAAGTCCAACTGAAACAAAACAAAGTCCAACTGAAAGAAACACAAAGTCCAACTGAAAGAAAACAAAGTCCAACTGAAAAAAAAACAAAGTCCAACTGAAAGAAAACAAAGTCCAACTGAAACAAAACAAAGTCCAACTGAAAAACAAAACACTAACCTCTGCTTTCTCTCACTTTCTCCTTCTTCTTCATTCTTCTTAGCTGATTTTTTTCTTCTTTGTTAGATTATGAAATTATTGCAGCTCACTTCAACTTCAAGTTAAACAATTAATGGCGACCCTAGATATTCCAGTTTCATTGCAATTATGTTTTTGAGGAATTGAACTGTTTGTATCTCGAGGTTACAAAGTTTGCTTCTGTTTGTTCTCCAATTTTGCTAGGAATGTAATATAATTTTACAAACTCCGGTCCACCAAAAGTAAAGCTTTCCGGTTTCCCCTTACCGACGGAATGATTGAACAAATCCTTGAAGATTGATTATGGTAGATTTGAAGGATCATATGAAAATCTAGAGAAGAAGAAGAAAGAGGAGAGAGAATGTGACCTAAAAAGTGAAGCAGAGAGAAGATGTATTGAGCTCAGCCCGTCTGACAGTAAACAATACGTCAGACGGTCTGACTCAATACTTTCACATAGTAAATATACTAGCAGATTATTAGTGACTTGAATGGTACATTTTTAAGCATCTTTTTGTAATTTTGCTGTTTGAAACTGGCAAGACACTTAGACTGGACTCGGCCAAACTATTCCGCATTTCCGTTTGGCATCTTTCACTGTGAATAACATGTTTGATGTTTGAGACTGGTACACACTATAGAAGAAATTATTCCACTTGGAATCTTTCACTATGAATCACTTATTATCTTCTTTCCAATGTGAATCACATGAACAAACTAATCTTCAGAGAGCAAAATCCATGTATATCTCAAATAGTTTCATTGCACAATTTCAAACTACAAAATGATCTTTTTCATATAGTAAAAAAAAAAAAAAAAAAAAACATTGTTAACGGAAGATTTGAACCCATAACCTCAAGTATGAAAGAAAAAAAATCCAACCATCACTACTCCACCATACCATTAGCATCTATTCTATTTGGCATAAAACGACTAAACTGAATCGAACTGAACTGAATTAAACTGAACCGAACTGATTGCAACTAAACTGAACTAAATTATAACTAATAGTAATGAAAACAAATAAAATAGAAACTGAAATGAAATGATTGGAACTGAACTCAATTGAACTGGACTAAATTGAACTGAAAATAAATTGTGGAGAACATGCCCTTATACTTATGTGAAAGTATTGGGTCAAACCGTCTGACGTATTGTTTAGTGTCAGACGGGCTGAGCCCAATACATCTTCTCTCTGCTTCACTTTTTAGGTCACATTCTCTCTCCTCTTTCTTCTTCTTCTCTGGATTTTCATATAATCCACCCAGTTTCTATTCTTGAACTTAACAAAGTCCTTCAAAAAAATCATCAAAATCATCTCAGGGTGATACATGTGCCGCGATGTTTGAATGCCTCTTCTCATACCTGGAGGCAAAACCATCAAAAGAATAATCAGACAACTCAGAACTAGCATATACGTGGGTGAAAGAAGCAGCTCAAATCTTGCCTTTGGTACTTCTTGATGTAATGAAGGTAGTTACGACGTACGATGATGGTTCTCTGCATTTTAGCACTGTGGCATTAACAAACATTATGCCTGTTAGAAAAGCAAAATTGACTTTGTTAATGTATGCGCCTGGCATTAACAAACATTATGCCTGTTAGAATAGCAAAATTGACAACACTAATCACAGAATTTTTGAAGGAATGAAGAAGAAGGAGAAAGTGAGAGAAAGCAGAGGTTAGTGTTTTGTTTTTCAGTTGAACTTTGTTTTTTTTCAGTTGGACTTTGTTTTCTTTCAGTTGGACTTTGTTTTCTTTCAGTTGGACTTTGTATTTCTTTCAGTTGGACTTTGTGTTTCTTTCAGGTTGACTTTGTGTTTCTTTCAGTTGGACTTTGTTTTGTTTCAGTTGGACTTTGTTTTTTTTTTCAGTTGGACTACCTGAAAAAAAAAAATGAAGACTACCTGAAAAAAAATGAAGACTACCTGAAAAAGAATAAAGACCAACTGAAACCCAAAGTAAGTCTAACTGAAGTACAAAAACCAATTGAAAAAAAAGAAGACTAACTGAAAACAAAATGAAGACTAACTGAAAAAAATGAAGACTACCTGAAAAAAAATTAAGACTAACTGAAAAAAATTGGAACCACCTGAATGTCGGCTGACCAAATATTATGATCGGACGAGTCCGGCACAATACGTTCTCTATACTTATTTAATTAAAATTAGTGATGATATATGAATGGAAAACTTTTGAAATCCATATAATGGATGAGATGGCTTTTTTAAATGAGTATGAGACGACATGCTTAACTACTACTAAATTGTAGACAGAGAAACCCCGAGGCATCGCCGGAACCTAAATACTAGTTAAAAGGAAAAAAGGGTTTACGACAAATTAGTTTTAGAAAAAGTCAGCAGTCACATATCTATGTAATGCATAGAATTAAAACTCTCCCATTCCGTAACGCAAAATCCCGTTACATAATTGCTGATTTGGATTTGTCGTTCCGTGAAATCTCATTACAGACGCCGTAATAAAAATCACATACTTCTCGCCGCGTTGTCCACTCTGTAATATGAACTCGCCGCGTCATAACGTTTTTATCCCTGTTACATCCATTCTTTTTGAACAGTGGCCAAAAATATTTATAAATTAATTATATAGCTGATGATAAATTTGATTATATTATGTTGTAATCATGTTTCATAAACTAAAACATTGCAGATAAGGTTAGAATATATTAAGGTGATTTTTAAAAAAAAAAATTCACACCACATCGACGCGATCCGTTCCATTCATCCATTACAAGCCCCTTCCACGACAATGCAAACGTTACCACAATCGCAACCGCATCCGCGGATTTTTCCTTGATATAATGTAGACAAATTAGTTCAGGTTAATATAATGTAGACAAATTAGTTTAGGTTAAGTCAGCAGTCACATATCTATTCACAGATTTTCAGAGAAAATTTATGAATTCACAGTTCTCACTTTCATACAGTCATATAGATTTGCATTCAATATAAACATTCCATGAATGATGTAGGAAAGAATGGTTTCACTATCACCGAGTGGGTTCCTATCTTTGCAAGAGGATGAATTCTTACAATGCAAAAATCACAATATTCATTCCTGGATGAACAGAATTTCAGCTGTAGGAGAGGCCCGACGATATCTCACCAATTCTACCAGCATATCCACTTTCAACTCTGTAACATATATACAGGGCACTATCCTCATTTTTTCTAAAGCTGGTGAATTCGCTAGTAAAAACTTTATTAACTCCATTTCCTGGGACACCCCACACATATCTGTCATCTTCACGATTTTCAATTGTTTAAATGTGCAATCTGAAGGACAATCCATCCACCAGAAGTCAAAGGTAGGTGCTTCCAGTGTGGCATTTGTGTTTGAAGATCCCTAACAAACAGGGAAAGGATACATGATTTAACATATGATCTAGAAACATATGTCCAGATTGATTCCATATACTGAGATGTTCACTTCATGACTTACAGAGATCTGAAGCTCCTGCAAATTTGGGGAGTTTGTGATCAAGCGAAGAACAACCTGCAACTCTTTCAAGTCTTCAAAGCTTACTTGGTATAATTCAAGGATCTTTAGATGATTGTAAGTTAATGATGGTGTCCACTGCTCAATGCCTATGCTTAAATACTGGAAAAGTATATAAAACAATAAGATAAGCATGCAGCATAGTTATACTACTGAGTTGATATATGAGGGTCATTTACCTTCGTAAAGTATACATGTCCGATAAGCTTTTCAAGATTAGGTACGCCACCGAGAAACTTGACAAAATTGCAACCTGAGCTGTGCTCAAAATGCTCATGAATTTCATCTGTATTCATGTATAAAGTGACAGAAACTACTTCCAACATTGGGTTATCATCTAGGCATATTTCTTTGAATTCACCTTCCAAGCACAAGTACTTGAGATTAGGAGCACATATATTCAAATCCAAACCATCATAGTATGACAATGTTAAACTCTCAAGAAGAGGACAGTTAGTGATCAGACTCTCGATTGCTTCAGGTGACACCAAAACTTGATTAAGAGTCAAGGTCCGCAAACACAAGAACCCTTTGAAGCCAAGAGGGAGATCCAATTCACATCGACAAAGCTCCAAAAGAGTCAACTTATTGAAAGAAAACAGACAAGATGGCACCCTAAACCACTCGCCATCACCTAATTCGAGAGTAAGCTCCCTAACATCATTCCTTGAGAGTACAAGTAGCCACTGATCAATATCCGGGCAACTTTGCAGAAGTGAAGTACATATCTTGAACTTATGGATAGGGCCATTGTGGAGTAGAAGAGCATGGGTAATAAATTTTATAAGCCTCTTTTCGAGTACCGACTTGTCTGATGATGGACTGACACAATTTTCACAGAATATAAGCTGTGGAAGGCTTGCCCATCTATACCTCCATTTGGTTGATAGTGTGCTCATTCTAACAGCATCTCTTATAGGTAACATAGTCAGAATAATCTCACTGATGCTCAAGGGCAGATCACTGAGTAAATCACGGGCTCTTTCATTATCCATATAACACACTGATGCAATTTTCACAAGAGTCCTATCACAAAAACATCAGAAAGTTATAAAAGCCCGAAAACGAAATCGAATTCAAATTCATGATCATAATCCAATATCAAAACCTCTAACTTACTTGAGAAAACCACTAATGGAATCAAATGCAATCTTAGCAAAGCCCTTATCAAAAAAATGATGAAAACCCAACAAATTTATTAAGGCCAATAACTCAAAAAAAAATTAAAAAAAAAGACCATAAATTTGAAGCAACGACAAAAATCCGATTTTATCATCCAGAACACAAACCCAGAAATAAAATAAAATGAAAATTTGGGCTAAACCCAATTAGCATCTTTTAACAAAATGCAGCGTACAAGCAATCAATTCATGAAGCATAGAATAAAGTGCATCAGATAGGGGAAACAAATAAGAGCTCAATTAATGAAGAAAGAACGTACCAATTAAATGGGTAAATTAAAAAGAACTTTAGTCTTTTAGCAGTTACAGATTTTGGAGTTCCTGGGTATGGTATAAGTTGGTGAGTTATATTTGCTGAAATTGATGAAGGCAATGCAGAAACAAGCTGGATGATCGCTTTTTGCTGAGGTTGAAATTGGATCGGCGGAGAGTGGCGTTATGTTAATTTTTGTTTTGTTGGGTTTATGTTGATTGTTGATGTCATATCAGGAATTTAGAATGTATAACGTGTTGCGACGACTGATATCGACTTCTATTTGCTTCCTTCAAAATTGTGCAGATTAGTAGGTGCACACGTTCGTATGGTGAGGAAGGTGTACACGATAAACATGAAGCATTAGGTTATGAAATATCAATAAACATATACTAACACAGATGTACATATGGCTGGTTAGTCATGTACATGTATTCATTTGACTTGTTATTCATATATATTTGACTTGTTAGCGATGTACATGTGCGCACCTTCCTCACCATATGAATGTGTGGACCATCTACGGATTGAAAAAATTGTCAATAGTTTATTGGAGAAACTTTTGTAAGTGGTTGTTTGCTTGTTTAGTATATAAGAAATTATATAAGCAATAGAAATTTCGATGATATTCTGATTTAGGTAGTTATTTGGTTGATATGAAGTGAGGAAAATGGCGACATTGAAAATTCCTTGGGAAAATGGCGATAGGACGTGGAAACTTATTCACCCACCCCACTTGGTCATTCAGAATTCATAGAAAGTGCAAATTCCTCTATGTCAACCAAACATAGTAAGGTCATTCCTAGGAATTTCATAAGGGAAATAACTTCCTATGAAATGGAACTTCTGATGGGAATTAATTCTCATGTTTACCAAACAAGAATTTAATTCCCATGGAAGTTTTATTTCATAGAACGGTATTTCCCTTTTAATGCATTTGGTTGACATCAAAGAGTTTGTAATTCTCATTAATTGATATGGGAATTTTGTATGAACAAGGGGGCTGGGTGAATAAATTTCCACGTTTTGTAGGAATCTCAATTTTTCAAAATTTTTTATTGCCCCCATTTTCTCCACTTCATATCAACCAAACAACTAACCAATTTAGAAAATTATGAAAATTTATATTGCCTACATAATTTATTGTATGTCAAACAACCACTAAATTTTATTTTGTTAAATATACTTTTCGATGATATATATGTTTGGTATACATGGGATTTCAATTCCTATGAGAAGTTCGATTTGCTATGAAGTTATTTCTTTTATGTAAATCCTAGAAAATGACCTTAATATATTTGGTTGATATCAAGGAATTTGCACTTCTCATGAATTGATGTGAAAATTTTGAATAACCAGGTGGAGTGGGTGAATTCCTACGTTTTGTCGGAATTCCAATTTTCCAAAAAACTTTCATTGCCCCCATTTTCTCCACTTCTTGCAACCAAACAACAAAAAATCATGAAAATTTCTATTGCCTACATGATTTCATGTATACCAACCAACCACTCAGAGAATTTCCACATCAATTCATGAGAAGATGGCACCTCTGCACTTAGAGGGGATTAGAACCGACAAGGTGCTTAAGCCCTTAGAAAATCCCCGAACTACCCTAGGGGAGGAACCTTTGGAAATGCTCCAGATCCTGAACGCGGACTTAAAAAGACGCGAGCAATTTTAAGTATATAAACTCTGAGTATATGATTTGATTATAAGTATATAATTTCAGACGTGCAATGATGTTTTTGGTTCTAATATACTACCTCCGTTTCCTAAAGATCTTCCCTCTTTCCGTTTGAGTGCGTTTCCAAAAGATCTCCCCTCTTTTACTTTATTCTTTATTTGGAATTTTTTTCCCCTTTTAACCATCTCATGTCCCTATCATATGATCCACCATTACATTATCAATTCAATTTTACTCCCTTTCTCTCTCCTAGTTTAACCCCTTATTATTTGTTTATTTATCTTAACCCCTTATTATTTGTTTATTTATCTTAACCCCTTTCTCTCTCCTACTTTACCTACCCCACATGCCCACACCCCACACAAATTAATTCTCATTGGTATCAGTAGTAACAGTAACAAGGAAGATCTTTAGGAAACGGAGATAGTACTACTTTACTGATTATATGTACTATTTTTTTTATATATCAAAAAACTAGTTTTATTGATGATATGAAAAAAATATGTATAGAACAGTTTTAAATTGGCAAAACTCTTACTTTAGAGAGTTATTAAAAGGTTTGTTTTGCTTCTAAACTGATCTTTATATTTGTACTTTTGTCAGGTAATTATGCATTGTAAATAATTGATAAATCTAAGAGTAAGTCTGTGAAAAAATCGTCTATTATTCACATTAAGACTAACTTGAGAAGTGGTGATTTAACTTTTTTTTTTTGCTTATCTGAACTTAACTGAATTCATTACTAATCGTATCATGCCAAAATCGAACTTATATAGTGAGAATGTCAGACTTTATTTTTGTTAAATTGAAGTTATCAAATCTTATTTGAACTTACCTTTTTTCTCATAAGGATTGAAAATAAGGTGAATTGAAGCCCTTTTATATTCTTTTGTTTTGCCCTAATCAACTTACACATACATTACATTTTTATTTTTCTATATTTTGATAATATGCAGAATCCTCTTAGGCTATGTTTGGCAACACATTTGAGTCAACTTAAATGAGTAAGTGCTAAAAGTTTAAGTCAGCTAAATAAACCTAGTTTAAGCATGTATAACATCTAATTTGCGGGCCTGGACCGATCCCTAATCATCTATAACATTCACAAATCAATGGTTTGAAATCGTTTCTTTAATTTAGCCTCCTCCAAATGCGTTTCCGATACTCCATGTACTTTCTGTATTTCTTTTTAGATGCTACACTTCTAAAAAGAAGTGTTTCAAATTAGATACATCACTTTATTTTTTGGGAAATAAGTTTCTCTATCTTTGTCCTATCACACGGATCTCCATTTTTCTTTTTCTTTATCTTTTTTTTATTTAAAAAGCATGTTAGAGTTTGTAATTTTAAAAGTGAATGATATAAAAAGAAATGGAGGAAGTAGATGGTAGAAGCATTACATTAAGGATTGTTGTTTAGAAAAAAGACGGTGAAATTAGTGATCGGAAGAGAAAACAAGCAGAATAAGAAAATGGGTGAATCAAAACCCAATTTTGAAATAGGGCAAAGAGTTCATTCAGTGGGAGATACTCGGAGAATTGGAACAGTGAAGTATGTGGGATCAGTAGAAGGCTATTCTGGGAATTGGGTTGGTGTTGATTGGGATAATGGAGATGGCAAACATGATGGCTCTTTCAATGGAGTTCGATATTTTCAAGCAACATTGCAGAAATCTGCTTCTTTTGTCCGACCCCAGAATTTGTCTTCTGGTATTACAATGTTGGAAGCTCTCATGCTTCGATATCGGGGCGAAACAACCAAAGAAGAAGAAGGTAAAATCAAAATGCCAATATTTCCCTGATGCTGTGTTCTTTATTTTTACCCCAGAATTTCTATTTTGCCCATTATTATATGACTTGATTGAATTTAATTGATTAGTATTTTGTGGAGTATTGGTTGATTTGAACTTAAATTTAACTGATGGAATGGTGTGATCTTTTATTTGTCCTTTGAAGTGATGTTTGAACTTGAATATGAGTTACATTTGTGTGTCCTTTTACATTCAAATCTTTCAAATTTTCTACCTTTAGATTGTTTCTTTCTAAATATAATGAAAATGTGAACATCATTTAAATTGAATCAACATTGAGGAACCGAGAGAGAGAATCGCAGACCCATTTGCATCAACATACAAATTGAGCCTGATGTCAATAAAAAAAACATACAAGTTGAGTAGACTTGAGTTTCATCAAATGTACTATCATGCTCTTAATCATCGAGAGTCGTTTTACTCGTTGTTTTATCTACTGATTCAGGCTGTATCTTGCCGTCCCGAATTCAGTAGTTTTTCAGTTAACTCAGCTTTCTTTCCCTGTTTGTTCCAGATGAAATGTATGTCCTTTCAGCAAGCAACAAAAAAGTGTCTATTCAGCTTGTTGGGAAAGACAAGATTCAAAATAAGCTGAGCTTCTTGGAAGAGTTATCTGGTGCCTCAATAGCTTATCACGGGGTTAGTTCTGCTGGAATTCCATCTGAAATCAGTTCAATTGTACCCAGTAAGTTGTCATCTACTTTTACTTCTGCTTTTAATGCGCCTTCTCGTTCTCTTTCTTTTTCGCAATAGCTAATCTTGAGCTTAAGTATTCAAAACAGTCTTTTTCTAATATATACTTCCTCCGTACCTAACTAAGTGTTACATTCGCCTTTAACCCAATTCACTTCTTTTATCATTAATATCTTTAATTGCACACAAGTATGAATCATAAAAAGTTGATATTTTGAAAGTATACATTGAGACAAATTTAACAAGATCCCACTTGACTATGTTTTTCTTTATATAATAGCGCGAAAATAGAGTCAAATACTTATCTAGGAACGGAGTAAGTATAAACTTGCCGGGGACCTGTTCACTCTGAAGTTTGATCCTTAAATCTACTGTTGATAAAGGAAGATATTTCTTTTGTCTGGAAGTAAACTCAACTTTAGCTTGTTGCTGAGATCTTAAAAAGATAACCTTCGGGTTTCTTTTTTTGGGTGTATTTGTCCCTCTGTTAGAGATGTTCCTGAAATGTCTTTGATATATCCCCTTCCTTGTTGGTCTGTGCTCCTCTCCCTTGTTTGCGTTTTCTCCATTTCCCTCTTTTGTTATGAACTCAAACTGGATACATCTGTGCCAGTCGGCAAGGTGTATTTCCTACTTTTGAAACATACCTAAGGGAGATGAAATGGTTATCGTCTCTCCTCAATGGTAGGATCCACATTGTTTCTTCAAACAGCATGTCTGATATCTCCGTACAATAGAGACTTTGACGTAGTTATTCTTTGTTCTTTCTATTTCTTTTTTATAATAGAGATATTTGTCTCCATAACCAAATTTTCAATTGAAAGTGGGAGGTTCAAATCTATTCTTTTGTCCCATCCATTGCCAGATTGACCAATGTCATTTTAGTTTTTGTGACCACCTCCAAATTATGGACAAACAACTACTAAATTAAGATTGATAGCCTGCAAACTCCAGGACCTGAAATTAATGAGAGATGTAGCTATTAAGGATACTATTTGGGTGTGAGAGCTAATGGTTGAGTATAAAAGGGATATAAAATTCAACGTGCGGTGGTTAGATCCTCTTCTGCCTTGCCTCCTTTGAGCCCTGCTAGTAATTCTCATATTGCCTCATATAATAAGCTTTGCTGTGAAGTATTTTAAAGGAAACGATGGACCTTCGGTTTTTCTATCCTGCAAATACAGATCATCATTTGATTTCTTATCGTAATTCTGACTAGGGGCTTTGCTTGCCATTGTAGGTCCTTTACTGTATGTGTCTTCTCAGGCCTTTTTCGATATCCTGAGAAACTAAGAAGTAGAAGATTCTTTCAAAATCTTCTGCAGTAATATAGGAGTATGTCTATTGAGTAATAACAAAAGCCACTGCTAAAGCACATATTCCACACTCTCAGAAAAAGCATTTTCTCCAAAATTTCCTACCATTTTTTCCCCACTTTAGCCAATGTGGAGGCAGTCAATAAGTCCATTCATTCCTGCCCCAGCTGGCAGCTGATTAGGCTCTCTATAACTAAGAAAAAGTTGTCTTCTATGCAAAGTCTTTCTTGAGCAGTGAACTGCTATGGTTTGCTGGTGTTTCTGAAGATCTTCGCTGTGATGTGCCTAAGCCAGTGAGCATGTTTTGTCATAACAAAGCAGCCGTTGATATCAGCAAATGCTGTACTCTATGAACACGCAAAGCAGGATTGCCATTATATTTGCATCCGGGATGGTTTTATATGCATTGGTCACGTGAATTTCTCTCTTCTGCTTTCAGACATCATGACCACATCCCTCTCAGCACATCATTTGATCAGCATTGGTTTATATCTTCCAAGTTGGGACTTTTGCATCTCATAAGTCCAAATTTGAAGAGGGGTGGGGTTGTAGAAGTATGTACATAAGATGGGTATGTATACTAGTTCGTAGACATACCTTTGCTGTTTTATACTTTGTTCATACTTCCTCCACTCCATAAAGAATGCAATACTTGAGTTTTCACGGTCTCCGGTGCACAATTTTGACCATAAATATCTTTAGTTATGTAGTAAAAAAACTTGTCGAGAAATTATATTTTGAAACTAAACATTGACATGAATTAACAAGATCTCACATGACCATGTTATTATTTATATACTGGTGGGAATTCGTGGTCAAAGTTTGTAAAGTTTGACTCAAAAAATGGAGGTGTAACATTCTTTTTGGAGCGAAGGAAGTACTTGTTTTTAGCGTTTAGCTTAGGAATATTTCTAGAATGTTTAGCAATATTTTGTTTGTTAGTATATAGATTGTAATATATGTGGTGCTATATCAATGATTATAGGGTTTTGAGAGCCTCAAATCCAATCTCCTTCATCTTAAATTTTGTGCATATTATTGCTGAGCTCTTCTTCAAAGACAGGAACTTTTATATTTTTCTTCATTCCGCTGGGACGGAATAATAGAGTGTGTTGCAAACTTGCAATGAGTATTATTTGTATAAATAAGATGAATAAGACACTTGTGTCTAAAATTCTGCGTGATTTTCTATTGCCTTGAGTACAGTTTGTCATGATTTGGATGCTTAAAGTTGGTTTTTTCTCGCTTCAAATTTATGTTAATGAAAGCTCAATCCATAATATTTAATCTAAGTTGATTTATACGACATTATGAATGCAATTTGAGGCTTGCTTTTCAACTTGATACTTGTATTATCTTACAGACCTGAAGGAGCTTGATTTAACTGGAAATCTGCTTTCAAACTGGAAGGTAAGTTTTTCACAACCTAAAGTTCTTATGAATCACTATAAATCTGTCGATGAATTGAAGTTACTGATACATCAAGTACTAGCAGTGGGTGATTGGATGGCACTTTGTAACACCTCAAGTTTGTATTGGAGTAGGATATGTGGTTTATATCGTCTTTCTTTTCAGCGATTCCCTACCTTAATGGCTATGTTGTGGAAAAATTGGAGTTACACTACTTCGCATAGTATTTAAGACCAAATGCTCCTCATTCATCATTTCCCTGAATGAAAAAGATAAAAAAGGAAAAAGGTTTCCAAGAGAAACCTTCCTGCTTAGAGCTTCAGGGTGGGATTATATCTATTGAATTTCTTACACTACACTGATAATTTTAGGATGATAACATTATGACTCTTGCAACATATAATGCCCTTTCTCTATAGTTTAAGTTGTTATGGATACTGGAAGGGCTACATAACTAAGATAATATTCAGAGAGAAGAAAGATACGAAAAGTTAGTATAATGACTTAATGAGGAACCATCTATGAAAAGGCAGTAAGAATTTATCAAAATTCCTTGGGTCTCCAATATATATATCTTTCGCTGCTCATCTTTTAAGCTCGACTGAGTCTCCATTGATTGAATGTAGTTTCCTGTTCTCTAGGATGCATTATAAACAACACACTACATCTTAGATTTGGAGTTGCTATCTGTTATGGACTGACCAGAGAAAGGATCCCACATCGACCGTATGGGAGGTTGGTGTGTGGTTTATATAGGACAATGGGCTTTCCTCCTCTTGAGCTAGCTTTTGGGAAGTGCATTCCTATTGTTCTATAATAAATGGTATCAGAGCCACCTCGGAGTGGTGGCCCACGGAGTGGTGGCCGTGACCAAAGTGGCCGTGACCAACGAGGATGTTGGTCCTTATGGGGGGATGAATGTTATGGACTGACCCACGGAAAGAATCCCACATCGACCGTATGGGAGGTTGGTGTGTGGTTTATATAGGACAATGGGCTCTCCTCCTCTCGAGCTAGCCTTTGGGAAGTGCATTCCTATTGTTCTATAAAATATGTCCTTTTATGTATTATGTACGTCCCCGACCTAATCCTATTGGGATTATTGAGGTTTTGGCGCTGTTGTTGTTCACATACTTCTCTGTCATGTTCAGTTATATATCTATAGCAAATTTCTATTTCTTCAGTAAATATCTTAGCAAAGATCAGATTTGTTTTAAGTATGTTCCTTGGGGGGATTTCTGATTTAGGCTAATGATCCAGGCAGGAGACTTAATGTTGTGAAAACATGAAGACTATCAAAAACTGTGATTGAAAGTGATATTTTTCAGCTTGATGCTTTGTGACGTGCCATAACTAATGCTGTTAGTATGTTATTATTCAGGATGTTGCTGCTGTCAGTCAAGAGCTAGCAGGCCTTTCAGCTATAAATTTGTCTAACAATATGCTGTCGCTGGATGTGACTGGCCTACCAATCCTAAGAAACATCCGGGTTTTGGTACTGAATTATACTGGTATTAAATGGACACAGGTGTGCACTTTTTCTTAGACTGTGGATCATAATCTAGAACCTTTCATTTATTACTAGTCTGATAAGTGAGTGGTGCCCATATTTTGACTTATTAACTGTAGTTTCAATTCCCTTCTCCAGTTTTGCATCTGGCACATGAAGCTGACTAATAATTTTACTTCCACAGATTGACTTGCTGAAAGACTTGTTACCGTCCTTAGAAGAATTACATCTGAGGGGGAATACAATTAGTGAAATTACGGTATGCACTTTATGCTTCTGTATTTTTCTCTATTTTATTTGCTTTTATATGTCAACTAGTGTTGATGTACGTGTGCCCTAGAAGGCTAGAAACGAATTCTTCCCATCTAGCCCTAAGGATCTCTTATGAGGATATAAAGTACTCTATCTTGTCTAATGCTCTCGTCACCTATTGGAATGAGTATAGAAGTTTCTTCTTCAAAGTTAAAAACTTTTTCCCAGAAGGACTTGGAAACCAAAAGTTGACTGTACAAAGGGATAAGGAACATGGACATCTTAACAATGATAGTGTTAGTGGAATGGTAGGATTTTCATGGTTGGTAGTGTGGGAGCAAGTGGTGTATTTAGCTCCTTTCTGGGCTCACATTCATGCAGTGGCCTTCCCTAACATTGCCTTTCTGTTGAATTCTGTGATTGGATTCCTTTTTCTTCTGGTTCCCATTTCTGCACCACGTCAATTGCTGTTGAGTAATTTTTTTTGTTTATCAGAAAAGTTGAAACTTTGAGCGGAGAGAGTAGGAAGGAAAGATTAGTATATTACGGAAATAAACACATGAGTCATGTTTGCTTGTCGAATCATACTGTCTTCCTTTGTTTCTAACTATGCATCAGATTCAGATGCCTTGTTCTTGGAAGTTCTGTTTTTACAGCATTGAATTGAGCAAGCTTTCAGTGATTGGGTAAGTTGATGGATTTTGGGTTTGATGATGAAGAACGGTTGATGTGTGGATTTTGGGTTTCATGATGATGAATGGTTGATGTGTGGATTGTGGAGATGATGGGATTGTGAGAGGGATGCTTGAGGGGCTATGATACTCACAAGCCACAAGGTACATGGGTTGTGCAACAAGAGTTCGTAATTTTATGGGAAAAGCATTTAGCTCGTGCCAGTACGTTCATGAAAACGAGCAAAAATGGGCAGCAAGCTTAGCTAGGCCATGGGCCTTAAGATGATTTTTTGAATAATATTGGATTCTTTGTTAAAATGTTGTTGTTGGACCAAAGGTCCTCTCAAGTGATTTTATATGTGGGACTCCTATGTTGAAGTACCTGCTGTTGAGTCTTGAAGTGAAGGTATTATTTGACTTCTTCATCGGGAGTTTAGAAGGACAGATGTAGTCATGTAGGTGTCTACATTATCAGATAAATTCATGTTGGTGGATTCCTTTTTTGTTGTTCCATTAAGCTGCTTTATGAATAGGACTTTTTTGTTTTCGCGAAAGATGAGATACCTTTGAGTTGCATCTCTCTTTGTTGATATAGTGGATTTTTTTTGCATTGCACAAGTTTTCTTCTTGTATCTTTCACTTTGGATCAGAAGTGTTTACCTTTGAAGAAAAGGGTCATGTATTAAGGCCCTGTTCTTTTGGACTTATTTTCAGACTTTAGCTCTGTTAATTTCATTTCAGTTTCTCTTTACAATTTAGTTTCTCTCTGCAATTTAGTTTCTCTCAGTTCAGTTAAGTTAATTTCAGTTCAGCTGATTTCATTAATTTCAGTTAATTTCAGTTCAGTTCAGTTTCTCTCAGTCCAAACTGCTTTGGGAATGAGCAGGGAACTAAAGTGGAGCCTATTTACCCTCCTTCCCCACCCAAACGAAACTCAAAAGATATGAAACCCTATTATAGTGCTATATAATCTGGCATTGGACATATTTGGGATAGAAAGTGGAGCCTTTTGCCTAAAAAAGAAAGAAAGCAAGTGGAGGCTCTTTCTAGTCATCATGTGGTGCACTAGCACAATTCACAGTACTTCTGCCAGTATTGATCTCACTTGAATATGCATTGTTCAATCTTTAATGGCTTGACTGCTTCAACCTTGGGGCACACTTTTTTTTAATTATTTCTTTGTTTTCTTTAAGCTATGTGGGTAATTTTTTTGAAGTTTATCTCCGTATAAATTTACATTTTTCTATGTTCTTTGCAGCTAACTTCAGAATCTGCTAAAGGGTTTGGTTCTTTGCACATTCTGAATTTAGAAGAAAATTGTATATCTGAGTGGGGTGAGGTTTTGAAGCTATCAGAGCTACCTAGGTAAATATGTGCTCCATGAAATCATTGGTGGACAACATTTTTATTTAAATTTCTACTTATGCTCTTTGCTTGTTGGAAAATGGTGGGGGAAGAGAAGAAATAGATGGGTTTTATGTAGTTTTGGTAAGCTTGCTTCATATCTGCAATATGTCCAGGAGAATCAGGACTGAAGTGAATGCATTTTGTTTCCAGCTTGGAGCAGCTTCATTTAAGCAAGAACAGTATAAGCAGAGTATTTTACCCATTTAAGGACTCTATGGACACATCCATCAGCAATGAAGCCTTTCAAAATTTGCGTTGCCTTTTTTTAGGTGATGCATATAATATTATATATGCCTAATCCTATTTCTCATAAATTGGCCTATACAATGTTGTTTTAGTATTGTTCTGATTTTTTTTTTCTTGCAGGTGCTAACAGCATTGCGGATCTGGAGTCTATTGATTCACTAAATTTTTTCCCTAGACTATCCGTATGTTCAAGTGCCTTTCTCCATTTGTTATATGCGTATGGTGATCAACTTATGGTGCTGAAGTATGGTGATACATGCTATTGATGGTTAATGATGTGAATAATCTTATCGTCTTTGTAGAATGTCTATTATTGTGACTGAATTCTGAATCTTTAATTATTTACGGTCGGTCAACTATATCCATTGTCATAACCAATCGTGGATCACTAGAATACTTTATTTGTGTGGGGGTAAGGATCACAAGAATACTGGGTGAAAGGTAATTGATTATTGTTAGGAAGAGATATAGGGTACTGAGATTCTTGCTCATGTCGTCCATTTGGAGATTTCCCATATGTTTATTTTGCCTGAATTCTCTAATGGAAGATCCCTACCCTAACTATGGCTATCTTTGTAAACAAAGGAGCTAAATAATGCAGAGTGGGGAAAATGAAATAGTAAAGGAAAAGTGAGAAACACTAGAGTAAGCATGAGAAACAGATGATAAGTAGGGGAGAAAAAGAAGACCATACACTAAGATATAAAGATCAATTTCAAAATCTAAGGAATGCTGAAAGTCTTTGGAATCTTATCAGATTTGCTTTTGATTGTTGGACATTAAACAGTGAAGGTAAAATTTGAAATTTATAAGGAATTTTTATGTACCTGAAAGCATCACTGTTTTTAGGACTCAAGAGTAACCGTATTCTTCTGTTTGCATTCTTTCCTTTAAAGTACATTGTTCTGTTCCTGTCAATTCTAACGAGGTCTTTGTTTTCATCTGAATTAATGCAGGATGTTAGGCTCTCTGAGAATCCCGTAGCTGATCCTGGACAAGGTGGAATACCAAGGTTTGGTTTGATTGCACGTCTAGCAAAAGTTGAAGTACTAAATGGAAGTGAGGTAAGTTTCACATTTTTCAAATCTACGAGATATTTTATTTCAAGCCTGATTTCAAATTATAATCATGGCAGGTGAGTCGTCGCGAAAGAAAGGAGTCTGAGATCCGGTAAATGTTTCCTAATTACTTTCACTATGTGGTGTGCGTACTATCACTGTTGCTCGTATCAAGACGTGTTTTCATTGATATGGTTTCTTATCTACTTGGCTTTCTCCTCTATTTGCATATGGATCTTTGCAGGCTAATCAATTGATTTAAATATTTCTGTTACATTGATTGACCAAAATGACATAGAGTAATGCTTCATCTGGGGTGTAACTAATACTTTGAAGAATATCAAAGTTTGATCATCATTATGTTCAGCTATGTTGGAAAGATATAATGCTTGGAACATTGGTAATGTGCACATAAATCAAGGAAGAGGAGAGAGAGTGGAACATGACCCATGTGCTGAAATGATAAAATAAAGCTTTCTTTGTATAAGAATTTGCCAAGAAGAGAAATGTTGCAAGTATTATGAAACAACCCAAAAAGGAGTATGTTGCAAGTATCAAGAAAAGGAGGAAATATACTCTAGTTGAAAGAAAATGTATGGTTTGGTAAATTATCAATCTGTAACCTTGAGTATTGAAAATGTTATTATCAATTAGCTTAAAGTTTGAAGTGACAAAGATGTTTAATGGGGTCAGTAGAAACTTGTTCTTCCCTGGTCTTTAAGTAGGTTAGGTTGTTTTATCTTCCACTCTCAATGTAACAGTTATTGTAAGTAAAGACGCCAATGGATGCAGATTTCAGGTAGACCAGTATTGGGATATATTTAGGAATATTATCAGAGGAGCAGGTTTTGAGCAAAATAGATTTGCGAAGGAAATTGTATCAATTGGTGTCAAGGAGTAAAGACAAGTGTGCATCGGGTCCAGCAGGTGATTGCAAGTTTCTTTCTTGACTATAGAAGGATGAATTTGGATATGAAGTAAAAGAGTGCTTTGCGGATATTATGATCCATATAATAATGAAAACTCCCAACTGAGGATGTCCTCAAGAAAATCTCCGTTGCAAGTCGTTGTAGTTCGTGTCTTAAGGAGGAAATCTGTTATGTTATTTTTCCTTGACACTTATCATTAGCCTTGTTGTGGATGGACTGAGTCCAATCTTATGTTGAAAATGAGGGATGAATGAAAGGTTGGCTTGCTGAAAAGATGGTTCTGTTGGTAATATGGGTGATGCACTTGGAAAGAAAGATGAGGAATTTTGAGGGTATAGCCTCCCCTCGTCAAGGTTTCAAGCTCCTTTTATTGAGGCTTTTGTATAGGCGGAGTCAAGTAGCATCTGTCCTGGAAATTTATGTATATTTTTCACTTCTCTTGTTTTGTATATGGTTGACAGCCTCTTCGTGTTTTTCTTATTTGATTTCCTTACCACGTGTCTAAGAAGCAAAAAGAAAAGGATCCAAACAACCCCTCCGACCCATCTGGTTCAGGTGCTTTAGTCTCTCCCTTGCTTTAAAGAAAACTTGCATCTTTTTCATAGTGAATACGTAGCATAGCACATGTTTTTGCTCAAAAGCAAATATTATTTTTCTAGCTGTCAGTCCAAGAGCTCATCGCAAAGTAATGCAGCATTTTCCCAAAAAGATGATGTAGGATCTTATCTTAATTCTGAGGGGAGACTCCTCTGTTATTAATGAACTAGCAGCTTACTGAAAGCCAGAAATATTAGTGTGATCTTCTGGCTTTGATACAGGCATGAGAGAATGTCAAGTTACAAAGACCCATCTTGATCCACCAGGCCTTACGTTCTTTAAGCCCATAACATAACATGCATGTGAAGGGATCTGTAGATGGTTTCAAAAGTACCGAGTAAAAGTACCTAACAATTTCCTTACGACATCTTCTGATCGGGGGAGCTGTAAGTTGAACAAACCTCTAATATGTTCAGCCAAGCTGGGAGTTCTATGCAAAGATTTTTAGGTTTCTTGGAAAAATCCCTTTAGCCAAGCTGTTCGCGTATATTCATGATCATGATGGGAGGCTGACAAGTTAGAGCTCTCTCTTTCTTTAAGGAAATTCATTGGGTCATTGAATGTTATATGTCAAAAGATTGTAGTTTGTAAAGCAGAGGTATGTTGAAGAATGATGTACAAGATTAATGGCTACTGGGCTCAGAAGGGAGGCCGATGAAAGAGCCTCAAGTCAACTCATGTGTCCCCTTTAGGTTGCGCCTCTTGGCTCTTAGCATATTAAATAGTTATGCCCCAACTAGGGAACAAAATGTGCTGGCTTTTGTGGGGTGCTTTGGGCTGTCTGTTGTAATAAATTAATTTGAGGTTGCACTATCAGCTGTAGAGTATTTGCCGCAGCTTGAAACTGGAACTTGTTTTCTAGAGTTAGATGAATTGAACTATCATTCTCATGAGGCACTGTGGACGAATTGCATTTGAGTTTTGATGCTCTATGAAGCTATGGAAGAATATTGAAATTTTTATTATGTGATTTTTTCAGTCTTGTGGATGAAAATGATTACTGCCTTACTGGAAAGCTTAGATCAACAAAATATGGATTTTGAAAGCAAATGTCATGCTTCCAGATAGTATAATTTCAAACAAAATCGCAAAGTTTTAAGAGTAGATTTTAGCTGACAAAATTTTTCTGCACATTTAATGACCTTCACTGCTGATGTATGAGAGTAATAATCATTTTTGCAGGTATGTTCGTTTAGTTATGTCAAAGCTGCATGACAATCAAGAGGAGATTAAGCGTTGCCATCCCCGGTAAGTTTTATTTTTGTAAAGTGGATGCCTGAATTTGAAGCTTCTGATAGTATATATTTTAGCTGCTCCAATTTGTTACAACAAATATTTGAAACTGATAAGTCCGAGGATAGTACAAGCACTGGGTCCTAATTAACATATTTATTGATTATAATACATCCAATATGTTTATTAATGCATAGGTCATGTTGTATTACAGGGATACCTCCTAATGAACATGTTTATTAATCATATTTGTATCTTATGATTGGTATCTTATTAGAAATTTAATAGAATAGTGGAATGGTTCATAAACCACTTTTCATCATAATCTCTCCATTCGCATTTGTTCTTACTACTTTGACTTTTTCCTCCCCTGAAAAGATTCTAAATAGGAAGAACAAACATGAACGGAGGGACATGAGATTAGTGTCTTGTAATACACATTATCAAGAGTTGTAAGTGTCATTCCATATATTCTACCACATCCTCAAATAGTAGGTATTAATTCATGTGACGATGAATGTTTGTTTTAAACACTTAATTCATTATTTTAGTTTTTTTGGGTACACCACTAAACCAAGTTTTATTGATCCATCATCTTTTCCATGGTACAAGCATGTCTTTGGTGTGGTGGGGCTGAATCCAACTTAACCCAAGTATAAGGTAAGTACCTTAGAGAGAGCCCAAGACAAAGTAGGAGGTGATTAACAGATTTAGATGAGCAATTGTTAAATCATGGTCAGCTATTTAATGATATAAACGGAGGTCCTTGCAGTCCTCCCCCCCCCCCCCCCCTCCCTCTGCTGCTACTAATGGACTTTTTTCGTAAGTAACAGCAGCAGTGGCATGTAAGCTTGGATAAGGAATCTTTTCGGTTTTTGATATAATGAGTTGGCTTCCATAATCTGCTAAATTATGCCTTCCAAGATTTGGAGGTTCACTACTTTCTTCACTCCTTTCATCTAAGAAAGTTCCACTTGTCTACTGTTTCTGAGAGGTACTTTAATCTAGTATTTCATTTTGTATCCTTCCTCTCCGCTTCTTTCAGCCACGTCGACCCTTCAAATATGATAACAAATAGAATAAAGCGTGCACTGAAAGTTTTCACGCTTGTTAGGCTGTCATATCGAGAATTATCGAGAATTGACCTTAAATATGCATGTATTGCATTCTTTTTGGGAATGGTGGAAGTATATGTTTACTTAGGCAGACCTGTTCCTATTGTAGTATAGACTATACATTGGATCTAGTTCACTCTTTATTTTTTTTGATGATTGTTGATTGACTTGTGGTTTTTATTGATGATCCTGGTCTCTATTTTACCATCTCTGCTTAAAGAAATGATATATGCAGAACACAGCAAGTTTTGTGAAAGATGCTACTTTTTTTAGAGTATAGCTCGAAACTGATAGTTCTAGATCTTTGATCATGGCTAATCATTTATATGTCATATCACAGCTTTAATGAGCTCAAGAGTCTGCATGGTTTAGAAGATGAGAGGCCATCTAATGGAGCGACGGGCCCTCAAAAATTGAGCTCTGGGCTTCTTAGTATGTATTTGAAAGTTTATGATCTGTTATTTTGGAGTACCCAAACATTTTGATCTATTACTTGTCACTGATATACATTTTACTTGGCAGCCATCACACTGAAGTGTGTCGGGGCATCAATGGGGGAGAAGCCACCATTGACTAAGAAGTTGCCTTCTACAACAACTGTAATCTATTTCACCTACATTGTCTTTTGATGGACATGCGCCCGCCCCCCCCCCCCCCGGCCCGCCCCTACAGCTAATATTCAATGGGAGTTGAATACAGGATCCATTTGGATTATCGTTGCTTTAGATAGAGTATATCTTGAAGGCTCTTTGCCTTGTTTCATTTTATGGGTAGATCTGCTGGCTGACATAACTTGTTATTCTTGTGGCTCTTGCAAGGTTGGCAAGCTGAAGATTCTTTGTGAGACATTCTTCAAACTGAAGTCCATCAAACTAAAACTGTTTCTACAAGATGAGGTGCTAAAATGACCTTCATGCTCAATAAGCTTTCACCTTACTAGTTTTGTGCATTTCTTAACAATGTTTTTTGTTAAATTTAATAATTAAAGTTGATCTATTTGACATAATTCCGACAGTAAGTGACGCTTTGGTTCGTTCTATATATTTTTGTTGACCAATGTAATCTGCTGCAGTTTGAAGATAACCTGTCTAAGAAAATTTAATGAAGTAGCTTAGCTATCCCAAGTAGCAATGCAATTTTAGTGGTCAAATCATTTTACAAGTCCCCTTTCTACTAACGCAGCAGATAGCTGCATATGTTTTATCCACCATCTTGTGTTTGTTCAGAATTGCCAGACTGTTCGTCTCTGAAAATTTGCACTTGCTGAACACATACTTTTTCCCTTGCAGGGTTCTCCATTACCATTACTTCTTGACAATGAAATGGAATCTTTGCTGGATGTTGGAGTTGGAAATGAATCAACAATTCTTGTTGATGAAGCGACATAGCATTTGTAACTAAATTTGACCAGAAACCGCGGTGCAGAAGTTGTTTCATACAGGTAAGAATGTAAACTTGTGATTTTTTTTGCTCTTAGCTTATTGTTCACAAGGGTGCGTTCCCTTCACCTTAAAAAAATTAAGGTTCTCTTGTCAAAAAAAAAAAAAGAAGAAGCTTAAGAGTAGATCCTGTCTAATAAAGAATGATCAGGTCTAATAAGGTCTGCAATAAGAAGGTGAAAATTGGGCTGATCAAGTCAAATTAGGTTTAGTAAGCTCGGTTTAG